>NW_027515639.1:0-74216 GCF_048772815.1 Callospermophilus lateralis
ATTTCTTAGACGCTTGGCAACCACTCTCAATGAAAGTGCTTTTCCACAGTCTGTGCCTAGGGCTACATGAAGAGTAAACAAACCATAGAGACAAAACTGAGAACTACTTTATTTTGTCAAGTTTTAAAGAGCTATTACATACCATGCTGGATTTAGAGTTCCAAATTCATCTCTCGATATAGGAGAGAACAGAGTGAAACCTAAATATAAAAACTGCTCCTGTAGACGAACGCTTCAACCTAGAAGAACAAAATTTGGTGAGCCAAGTGGGATTTGTGTACTGATTATTACCACCAAATATCATCAACATTGGGTTGAAAAATATTTGCTGGTATTTCAGAAACTCGTTATTTCTTAGACGCTTGGCAACCCCTCTCAATTAAAGTGCTTTTCAACAGTCTGTGCTAGGGCTACTTGAAGAGGAAACAAACCATAAAGACAAAACAGAGAACTCCTTTGTTTTTTCAAGTTTCAAAGAGCTACTACAAACCATGTTGGTTTTAGAGTTTCAAATTCATCTATCTCTATAAAAGAGAACAGAGTAAAACCTAAATATATAAACTGTTACTGTAGACGAACGCTTCAACCTAGAGGAACAGAATTTGGTGAGCCAAGTGGGATTTGAGTACTGATCTTTACCACCAAGTATCATCAAAATTGGGTGAAAAAATATTTGCTGGTATTTCGGAAACACGTCATTTCTTAGAAGCTTGGCAACCCGTCTAATTGAAAGTTCTTTTCCACCATCTGTAGCTAGGGCTACTTGAAGAGGAAACAAACCATAGAGACAAAAATGAGAACTCCTTTATTTTTTCAAGTTTCAAAGAGCTACTACAAACTATGTTGGATTTAGAATTCCAAATTTATCTATCTATATAGGAGAGACAAGACTGAAACCTAAATATAAATACTGCTACTGTAGACGAACGCTTCAACCTAGAAGAACACACAATTTGGTGAGCCAAGTGGGATTTGTGTACTGATCATTTTCACCAAGTATCATCAAGATTGGGTGCGAAAATATTTGCTGGTATTTCGGAAACTCGTTATTTCTTAGAAGCTTGGCAAACCCACTCAATGAAAGTGCTTTTCCACAGTCTGTGCCTAGGGCTACTTAAAGAGGAAACAAACCATAGAGTCAAAACTGAGAACTCCTTTATTCTGTCAAGTTTCAAAGAGCTACTACAAACCCTGTTGGATTTAGAGTTCCAAATTCATCTATCTATTTAGGAGAGAACAGAGGGAAACCTAAATATTAAAACTGCTCCTGTAGACGAACGCTTCAAACTAGAAGAACAAAATTCGGTGAACCAAGTGGGATTTGTGTACTGATCATTACGAACAAGTATCATCAACATTGGGTGAAAAAATATTTGCTGGAATTTCGGAAACCCGTTATTTCTTAAAAGCTTGGCAACCCGTCTCATTGAAAGTGCTTTTCCACCGTCTGTGCCTAGGGCTAATTGAAGAGGAAACAAACCATAGAGGCAAAACTCAGAAATCCTTTATTTTGTCAAGTTTCAAAGAGCTACTACAAACCATGTTGTATTTAGTGTTCCAAACTCATCTATCTATATAGGAGAGAACAGAGTGAAAACTAAAAATATAAACTGCTACTGTAAACGAACGCTTCAACTTAGAAGAACAAAATTTGGTGAGCCAAGTGGGATTTGTGAACCGATCATTACCACCAAGTATCATCAAGATTGGGTGAAAAAATATTTGCTGGTATTTCGGAAACTCGTAATTTCTTGGAAGCTTGGCTACGCCTCTCAATGAAAGTGCTTTTCCACAGTCTGTGCCAAGGACTACTTGAAGAGGAAACAAAACATAGAGACAAAACTGAGAACTACTTTATTTTGTCAAGATTCAAAGAGCTACTGCAAACCATGTTGGATTTAGAGTTATAAATTCATCTATCTATATAGGAGAGAACAGAGGGAAACCTAAAAATACAAACTGCTACTGTAAACGAATCCTTCAACCTAGAAGAACAAAATTTGGTGAGTCAGTGGGATTTGTGTACCGATCATTACCACCAAGTATCATAAAGATTGTGTGAAAAAATATTTGCTTTATTTCGGAAACTTGTAATTTCTTAGAAGCTTGGCAACCCCTCTCAAAGAAAGTGCTTTTCCTCAGTCTGAGCCTAGGGCTACTTGAAGAGGAAACAAACCATAGAGACAAAACTGAGAACTTTTTTATTTTCTCAAGTTTCAAAGAGCTTTTACAAACCATGTTGGATTTAGAGTTCCAAATTCATCTATCTATATAGGAGAGTAAAGAGTGAAACCTAAATATAAAAACTGCTACTGTAGACGAACGCTTCAATCTAGAAGAATAAAATTTGGTGAGCCAAGTGGGATTTGTGTACTGATCATTACATCCAAGTATCATCAAGATTGGGTGAAAAAATATTTGCTGGTTTTTCAGAAACTCTTTGTTTCTTAGAAGTTTGGCAACCCCACGCAATGAAAGTGCTTTTCCACAGTCTGTGCCTATGACTACTTGAAGAGGAAACAAACCATAGAAAAAAAACTGAGAACTCATTTATTTTTTCAAGTTTCAAAGAGCTACTACCAACCATGTTGGATTTGGAGTTCCAAATTCATCTATCTATATAGGAGAGAACAGAGTGAAACCTAAAAAATATAAACTGCTACTGTAAACGTACGGATCAACTAAGAAGAACAAAATTTGGTGAGCCAAGTGGGATTTGTGGTCTTGTGATTACCACCATGTATCATCAAGATTGGGTGAAAAAATATTTGCTGGTATTTCGGAAACTCGTTATTTCCTAGAAGCTTGGCATCCTCTTTCACTGAAAGGGCTTTTCCACAGTCTCTGCCTAGGACTACTTGAAGAGGAAACAATCCATAGAGACAAAACTCAGAACTCCTTTTTTTTGTCAAGTTTCAAAGAGCTACTACAAACCATATTGTAATTATAGTTCCAAATTCATCTCTCTATATAGGAGAGAACAGAGTTAAACCTAAATATAAAAACTGCTCCTGTAGATGAACGCTTCAAACCAGAAGAACAAAATTTGGTGAGCCAAGTGGGATTTGTGTACTCATTATTACCACCAAGAATCATCAACATTGGGTAAAAAAATATTTGCTGGTATTTCGGAAACTCGTTATTTCTTATACGCTTGGCAACCACTCTCAATGAAAGTGCTTTTCCACAGTCTGTGCCTAGGGCTACTTGAAGAGTAAACAAACCATAGAGACAAAAGTGAGAACTACTTTATTTTGTCAAGTTTCATAGAGCTATTACACACCATGCTGGATTTAGAGTTCCAAATTCATCTCTCTATATAGGAGAGAACAGAGTGTAACCTAAATATTAAAACTGCTCCTGTAGACGAACGCTTCAACCTAGAAGAACAAAATTTGGTGAGCCAAGTGGGATTTGTGTACTGATTATTACCACCACGTATCATCAACATTGGGTGGAAAAATATTTGCTGGTATTTCAGAAACTCGTTATTTCTTAGACGCTTGGCAACCCCTCTAAATTAAAGTGCTTTTCAACAGTCTGTGCTAGGGCTACTTGAAGAGGAAACAAACCATAAAGACAAAACTGAGAACTCCTTTGTTTTTTCAAGTTTCAAAGAGCTACTACAAACCATGTTGCTTTTAGAGTTTCAAATTCATCTATCTCTATAAAACAGAACAGAGTGAAACCTAAACATATAAACTGCTACTGTAGACGAAAGCTTCAACCTAGAAAACAGAATTTGGTGAGACAAGTGGGATTTGTGTACTGATCATTACCACCAAGTGTCATCAAAATTGGGTGAAAAAATATTTGCTGGTATTTCGGAAACACGTTATTTCTTAGAAGCTTGGCAACCCGTCTCATTGAAAGTGCTTTTCCACCGTCTGTGCCTAGGGCTACTTGAAGAGGAAACAAACCATAGAGACAAAAATGAGAACTCCTTTATTTTGTCAAGTTTCAAAGAGCTACTACAAACCATGTTGGATTTAGAATTCCAAATTCATCTATCTATATAGAAGAGACAAGGCTGAAACCTAAATATAAATACTGCTACTGTAGACGAACGCTTCAACCTGAAAGAACACAATTTGGTGAGCCAAGTGGGATTTGTGTACTTGTCATTACCACCACGTATCATCAACATTGGGTGAAAAAATATTTGCTGGTATTTCGGAAACTCGTAATTTCTTGGAAGCTTCGCAACCCCTCTCAATGAAAGGGCTTTTCCACAGTCTCTGCTTAGGGCTACATAAAGAGGAAACAAATCATTGAGACAAAACTGAGAACTCCTTTATTTTGTCAATATTCAAAGAGCTACTACAAACCATGTTGGATTTAGAGTTCCAAATTTTTCTATCTATATAGGAGAGAACAGAGGGAACCTAAAAATATAAACTGCTACTGTAAAAGTACGCTTCAACCTAGAAGAACAAAATTTGGTGGGTCAAGTGGGATTTGTGTACCGATCATTACCACCACGTATCATCAACATTGGGTGAAAAAATATTTGCTGGTATTTCGGAAACTCGTAATTTCTTGGAAGGTTTGCAACCCCTTTCAATGAAAGTGCTTTTCCACAGTCTCTGCTAAGGGCTACATGAAGAGGCAACAAACCATAGACACACATCTGAGAACTCCTTTATTTTTTCAAGTTACAAAGATCTACTACAAACCATGTTGGATTTAGAGTTCCAAAGGCATCTATCTATATAGGAGAGAACAGAGTGAAACCTAAATATAAAAATTGCTACACTAGACGAAGGCTTCAACCTAGAAGAACAAAATGTGGTGACCCAAGTGAGATTTGTGTACTGATCATCACCACCAAATATCATCAAGATTGGGTGAAAAAATATTTGCTGGTATTTCGGAAACTCGTTATTTCTTAGAAGCTTGGCAAACCCTCTCAATAAAGTGCTTTTCCACAGTCTCTGCTTAGGGCTACTAAAAGAGGAAATAAACCATAGAGACAAAACTGATAACTCCTTTATTTTGTCAAGTTTCAAAGAGCCATTACAAACCATGTTGGTTTTAGAGTTCCAAATTCATCTATCTATATAGCAGAGAACAGAGTGAAACCTAAACATAAAAACTGCTACTGTAGAAGAACGCTGTAACCTAGAAGAACAAAATATTGTGAGCCAAGTGGGATTTGTGTACTGATCATTACCACCAAGTTTCCTCAAGATTGGGTGAAAAAATATTTGCTGGTATTTCATAAACTCGTAATTTCTTGGAAGCTTGGCAACCACACTCAATGAAAGTGCTTTTCCACAGTCACTGCTAAGGCTACTTGAGGCGGAAACAAATCAAGAGACAAAACTGAGAAACCTTTATTTTGTCAAGTTTCAAAGAGCTACTACAAACCATGTTGGATTTAGAGTTGCAAATTTATCTATCTATATAGGAGAGAACAGATTTAAACCTAAATATAAAAATTGCTACTGTAGACGAACGCTTCAACCTAGAAGAACAAAATTTGGTGAGCCCAGTGGGATTTGTGAACCGATCATTACCACCAAGTATCATCACGATTGGGTGAAAAAATATTTGCTGGTATTTTGGAAACTCGTAATTTAATGGAAGCTTGGCAACCCCTTTCAATGAAAGTGCTTTTCCACAGTCTGTGCCTAGGTCTACTTGAAGAGGAAACAAAACATAGAGACAAAACTGTGAACTACTTTATTTTGTCAAGTTTCAAAGAGCTACTGCAAACCATGTTTGATTTAGAGTTCCAAATTCATCTATCTCTATAGGAGAGAACAGAGTGAAACCTAAATATAAAAACTGCTACTGTAGACGAACGCTTCAACCTAGAAGAACAGAATTTGTTGAGGCAAGTGGGATTTGTGTACCGATCATCACCACCAATTATCATCAAGATTGGGTGAAAAAATATTTGCTGGTGTTTCAGAAACTCGTTATTTCTTAGAAGCTTGGCAACCCCTCTCAATGAAAGTGCTTTTCCACAGTCTGTGCCTAGGGCTACTAAAAGAGGAAATAAACCATAGAGACAAAACTGATAACTCCTTTATTTTGTCAAGTTTCAAAGAGCCATTACAAACCATGTTGGATTTAGAGTTCCAAATTCATCTATCTATATAGCAGAGAACAGAGTGAAACCTAAACATAAAAACTGCTACTGTAGAAGAACGCTTTAACCTAGAAGAACAAAATTTTGTGAGCCAAGTGGGATTTGTGTACTGATCATTACCACCAAGTATCCTCAAGATTGGGTGAAAAAATATTTGCTGGTATTTCATAAACTCTTAATTTCTTGGAAGCTTGGCAACCACACTCAATGAAAGTGCTTTTCACCAGTCACTGCTTACGGCTACTTGAAGCGGAAACAAATCAAGAGACAAAACTGAGAACTCCTTTATTTTGTCAAGTTTCAAAGAGCTACTACAAAACATGTTGGATTTAGAGTTGCAAATTTATCTATCTATATAGGAGAGAACAGATTGAAACCTAAATATAAAAATTGCTATTGTAGACGAACTCTTCAACCTAGAAGAACAGAAATTGTTGAGCCAAGTGGGATTTGTGTACCGATCATCACCACCAAGTATCATCAAGATTGGGTGAAAAAATATTTGCTCGTGTTTCGGAAACTCGTTATTTCTAAGAAGCTTTGCAACCCCTCTCAAGGAAAGTGCTTTTCCACAGTCTCTGCTTAGGGCTACTTGAAGCGGAAACAAATCATAGAGACAAAATTGAGAACTCCTTTATTTTGTCAAGTTTCAAAGAGCTACTACAAACCATGTTGGATTTAGAGTTCCAAATTCATCTATCTATATAGGAGAGAACAGAGTAAAACCTAAAAATAAAAACTGCTACTGTAGACGAACGCTTCAACATAGAAGAACAAAATTTGGGGAGCCAAGTTGGATTTGTGTACCTGTCACTACCCCAAAGTATCATCAAGTTTGGGTGAAAAAATATTTGCTGGTATTTCGGAAACTTGTTATTTCTTAGAAGCTTGGGAACCCCTCTCAATGAAAGTGCTTTTCCACAGTCTGTGCCTAGCGCTACTTGAAGAGGAAACAAATAATAGAGACAAAACTGAGAACTCCTTTATTTTGTCAAGTTTCAAAGAGCTAGTACAAACCATGTTGGATATGCAGTTCCAAATTCATCGATCTCTATAGGAGAAAACAGAGTGAAACCTAAATATAAAAAGTGCTACGGTAGACGAACGCTTCAACCTAGAAGAACAGAATTTGGTGAGCCAAGTGTGAATTGTGAACCGATCATTACCACCAATTATCATCAAGATTGGGTGAAAAAATATTTTCTGGTATTTCGGAAACTCGTAATTTCTTGGAAGCTTGGCAACCTCACTCAATGAAAGTGCTTTTCCACAGTCTGTGCCTAGGACTACTTGAAGAGAAAACAAAAAATAGAGACAAAACTGAGAACTACTTTATTTTGTCAAGTTTCAAAGAGCTACTACAAAACATGTTGGATTTAGAGTTGCAAATTTATCTATCTATATAGGAGAGAACAGATTGAAACGTAAATATAAAAATTGCTATTGTAGACGAACGCTTCAACCTAGAAGAACAGAAATTGTTGAGCCAAGTGGGATTTGTGTACCGATCATCACCACCAAGTATCATCACGATTGGGTGAAAAAATATTTGCTGGTATTTCGGAAACTCGTAATTTCATTTAAGCTTGGCAACCCCTTTCAATGAAAGTGCTTTTCCACAGTCTGTGCCTAGGACTACTTGAAGAGGAAACAAAACATAGAGACAAAACTGTGAACTACTTTATTTTGTCAAGTTTCAAAGAGCTACTGCAAACCATGTTTAATTTAGAGTTCCAAATTCATCTATCTCTATAGGAGAGAACAGAGTGAAACCTAAATATAAAAACTGCTACTGTAGACGAACGCTTCAACCTAGAGGAACAGAATTTGTTGAGGCAAGTGGGACTTCTGTACCGTTCATCACCACCAAGTATCAACAAGATTGGGTGAAAAAATATTTGCTGGTGTTTCGGAAACTCGTTATTTCTTAGAAGCTTGGCAACCCCTCTCAATGAAAGGGCTTTTCCACAGTCTCTGCTTAGGGCTACTTGAAGCGGAAACAAATCATAGAAACAAAACTGAGAACTCCTTTATTTTGTCAAGTTTCAAAGAGCTACTACAAACCATGTTGGATTTAGAGTTCCAAATTCATCTATCTATATAGGAGAGAACAGAGTAAAACCTAAACATAAAAACTGCTACTGTAGACGAACGCTTCAACCTAGAAGAACAAAATTTGTTGAGGCAAGTGGGATTTGTGAACCGATCATTACCACCAAGTATCATCAAGATTGGGAGAAAAAATATTTGCTGGTATTTCGGAAACTCGTAATTTAATGGAAGCTTGGCAACCCCCTCAATGAATGTGATTTTCCACAGTCTGTGCCTAGGACTACTTGAAGAGGAAACAAAACATAGAGACAAAACTGAGAACTACTTTATTTTGTCAAGTTTCAAATAGCTACTGCAAACCATGTTGGATTTAGAGTTCCAAATTCATCTATCTATATAGGAGAGAACAGAGTAAAACCTAAAAATAAAAACTGCTACTGTAGACGAACGCTTCAACCTAGAAGAACAAAATTCGTTGAGCCAAGTGGGATTTGTGTACTTGTCATTTCCACCAAGTATCATCAAGATTGAGTGAAAAAATATTTGCTGGTATTTCGGAAACTCGTTATTTCTTAGAAGCTTGGGATCCCCTCTCAATGAAAGTTCTTCTCCACAGTCTGTGCTTAGGGCTATTAAAGAGGAAACAAACCATAGAGACAAAACTGAGAACTCCTTTATTTTGTCAAGTTTCAAAGAGCCATTGCAAACCATGTTGGATTTAGAGTTCCAAATTCATCTATCTATATAGCAGAGAACAGAGTGAAACCTAAACATAAAAACTGCCACTCGAGAAGAACGCTTCAACCTAGAAGAACAAAATTTGGTGAGCCAAGTGGGATTTGTGTACTGATCATTACCACCAAGTATCATCAAGATTGGGTGAAAAAATATTTGCTGGTATTTCAGAAACTCGTAATTTCTTGGAAGCTTGGCAAACCCTCTGACTGAAAGTGCTTTTCCACAGTCACTGCTTAGGGCTACTTGAAGCGGAAACAAATCAAGAGACAAAACTGAGAACTCCTTTATTTTTTCAAGTTTCAAAGAGCTACTACAAACCATGTTGGATTTAGAATTCTAAATTCATATATCTATATAGGAGAGACAGAGTGAAACCTAAATATAAAAACTGTTACTGTAGACGAAAGCTTCAACCTAGAAGAACAAAATTTGGTGAGCCAAGTGGGATTTGTGTACTGATCATTACCACCAAGTATCATCAAGATTGCGAGAAAAAATATTTGCTGGTATTTCGGAAACTCGTAATTTCTTGGAAGCTTGGCAACCCCTCTCAATGAAAGTGCTTTTCCACAGTCACTGCTTAGGGCTACTTGAATCGGAAACAAATCAAGACACAAAAGTGAGAACTCCTTTATTTTGTCAAGTTTCAAAGAGCTACTACAAACCATGTTGGATTTAGAGTTCCAAATTAATCTATCTATATAGGAGAGACAGAGTGAAACCTAATTATAAAAACTGCTACTGTAGATGAACGCTTCAACCTAGAAGAACAAAATTTGGTGAGCCAAGTGGGATTTGTGTACTGATCATTACCACCAAGTGTCATCATGATTGCGAGAAAAAATATTTGCTGGTATTTCGGAAACTCCTTATTTCTTAGAAGCTTGGCAACCCCTCTCAATGAATGTGCTTTTCCACAGTCTGTGCCTAGGACTACTTGAAGAGGAAACAAAACATAGAGACAAAACTGAGAACTACTTTATTTTGTCAAGTTTCAAAGAGCTACTGCAAACCATGTTGGATTTAGAGTTCCAAATTCATCTATCTCTATAGGAGAAAACAGAGTGAAACCTAAATATAAAAACTGCTACTGTAGACGAACGCTTCAACCTAGAAAAACAAAATTTGGTGAGCCAAGTGGCATTTGTGTACTTGTCATTACCACCAAGTATCATCAAGATTGGGTGAAAAAATATTTGCTGGTATTTCGGAAACTCGTTATTTCTTAGAATCTTTGCAACCCCTCTCAATGAAAGTGCTTTTCATCAGTCTGTGCCTAGGGCTACTTGAAGAAAAAACAAACCATAGAGACAAAACTGAGAACTCCTTTATTTTGTCAAGTTTCAAATAGCAACTACAAACCATGTTGGATTTAGAGTTCCAAATTCATCTATCTCTATAGGAGAGAACACAGTGAATCCTAAATATAAAAACTGCTACTGTAGACGAACGCTTCAACCTAGAAGAACAGAAATTGGTGAGCCAAGTGGGATTTGTGTACCTGTCATTACCACCAAGTATCATCACGATTGGGTGAAAAAATATTTGCTGGTATTTCGGAAACTCGTAATTTAATTTAAGCTTGGCAACCCCTTTCAATGAAAGTGCTTTTCCACAGTCTGTGCCTAGGACTACTTGAAGAGGAAACAAAACATAGAGACAAAACTGTGAACTACTTTATTTTGTCAAGTTTCAAAGAGCTACTGCAAACCATGTTTGATTTAGAGTTCCAAATTCATCTATCTCTATAGGAGAGAACAGAGTGAAACCTAAATATAAAAACTGCTACTGTAGACGAACGCTTCAACCTAGAAGAACAGAATTTGTTGAGGCAAGTGGGATTTGTGTACCGATCATCACCACCAAGTATCATCAAGATTGGGTGAAAAAATATTTGCTGGTGTTTCGGAAACTCGTTATTTCTTAGAAGCTTGGCAACCCCTCTCAATGAAAGGGCTTTTCCACAGTCTCTGCTTAGGGCTACTTGAAGCAGAAACAAATCATAGAGACAAAACTGAGAACTCCTTTATTTTGTCAAGTTTCAAAGAGCTACTACAAACCATGTTGGATTTAGAGTTCCAAATTCATCTATCTATATAGGAGAGAACAGAGTAAAACCTAAACATAAAAACTGCTACTGTAGACGAACGCTTCAACCTAGAAGAACAAAATTTGTTGAGGCAAGTGGGATTTGTGAACCGATCATTAACCACCAAGTATCATCAAGATTGGGAGAAAAAATATTTGCTGGTATTTCGGAAACTCGTAATTTAATGGAAGCTTGGCAACCCCCTCAATGAATGTGATTTTCCACAGTCTGTGCCTAGGACTACTTGAAGAGGAAACAAAACATAGAGACACAACTGAGAACTACTTTATTTTGTCAAGTTTCAAATAGCTACTGCAAACCATGTTGGATTTAGAGTTCCAAATTTATCTATCTCTGTAGGAGAGAACAGAGTGAAACCTAAATATAAAAACTGCTACTGTAGACGAACACTTCAACCTAGAAGAACAGAATTTGTTGAGCCAAGTGGGATTTGTGTACCGATCATCACCATCAAGTATCATCAAGATTGGGTGAAACAATATTTGCTGTTATTTCAGAAACTCGTAATTTCTTGGAACCTTGGCAACCCCTTTCAATGAAAGTGCTTTCCCACAGTCTGTGCCTAGGATTATTTGAAGAGGAAACAAAACATAGAGACAAAACTGAGAACTACTTTATTTTGTCAAGTTTCAAAGAGCTACTGCAAACCATGTTGGATTTAGACTTCCAAATTCATCTATCTCTATAGGAGAAAACAGAGTGAAACCTAAATATAAAAACTGCTACTGTAGACGAACACTTCAACCTAGAAGAACAGAATTTGTTGAGCCAAGTGGGATTTGTGTACTGATCATCACCACCAAGTATCATCAAGATTGGGTGAAAAAATATTTGCTGGAGTTTCGGAAACTCGTTATTTCTTAGAAGCTTGGCAACCCCTCTCAATGAAAATGCTTTTCCACAGTCTCTGCTTAGGGCTACTTGAAGCGGAAACAAATCAAGAGACAAAACTGAGAACTCCTTTATTTTGTCAAGTTTCAAAGAGCTACTACAAACCATGTTGGATTTAGAGTTCCAAATTCATCTATCTATATAGGAGAGAACAGAGTAAAACCTAAAAATAAAAACTGCTACTGTAGACGAACGCTTCAACATAGAAGAACAAAATTTGGTGAGCCAAGTGGCATTTGTGTACTTGTCATTACCACCAAGTATCATCAAGATTGGGTGAAAAAAATATTTGCTGGTATTTCAGAAACTCGTTATTTCTTAGAATCTTTGCAACCCCTCTCAATGAAAGTGCTTTTCAACAGTCTGTGCCTAGGGCTACTTAAAGAGGAAACAAACCATAGAGACAAAACTGAGAACTCCTTTATTTTGTCAAGTTTCAAAGAGCCACTACAAACCATGTTGGATTTAGAGTTCCAAATTCATCTATCTCTATAGGAGAGAACAGAGTAAAACCTAAATATAAAAACTGCTACTGTAGACGAACGCTTCAACCTAGAAGAACAGAATTTGGTGAGCCAAGTGGGATTTGTGTATCTGTCATTACCACCAAGTATCATCAAGATTGGGTGAAAAAATATTTGCTGGTATTTCGGAAACTCGTTATTTCTTGGAAGCTTGGGAACCCCTCTCAATGAAAGTGCTTTTCCACAGTCTGTGCCTAGGGCTACTTGAAGAGGAAACAAAACATAGAGACAAAACTGAGAACTACTTTATTTTGTCAAGTTTCAAAGAGCTACTGCAAACCATGTTGGATTTAGAGTTCCAAATTCATCTATCTCTATAGGAGAAAACAGAGTGAAACCTAAATATAAAAACTGCTACTGTAGACGAACACTTCAACCTAGAAGAACAGAATTTGTTGAGCCAAGTGGGATTTGTGTACTGATCATCACCACCAAGTATCATCAAGATTGGGTGAAAAAATATTTGCTGGAGTTTCGGAAACTCGTTATTTCTTAGAAGCTTGGCAACCCCTCTCAATGAAAATGCTTTTCCACAGACTCTGCTTAGGGCTACTTGAAGCGGAAACAAATCAAGAGACAAAACTGAGAACTCCTTTATTTTGTCAAGTTTCAAAGAGCTACTACAAACCATGTTGGATTTAGAGTTCCAAATTCATCTATCTATATAGGAGAGAACAGAGTAAAACCTAAAAATAAAAACTGCTACTGTAGACGAACGCTTCAACCTAGAAGAACAAAATTTGGTGAGCCAAGTGGGATTTGTGTACCTGTCATTACCACCAAGTATCATCAAGATTGGGTGAAAAAATATTTGCTGGTATTTCGGAAACTCGTTATTTCTTAGAAGTTTCGGAACCCCTCTCAATGAAAGTGCTTTTCCACAGTCTGTGCCTAGGGCTACTAAAAGAGGAAACAATCCATAGAGACAAAACTGAGAACTCCTTTATTTTGTCAAGTTTCAAAGAGCCATTACAAACCATGTTGGATTTAGAGTTCCAAATTCATCTGTCTATATAGCAGAGAACACAGTGAAACCTAAACATAAAAACTGCTACTGTAGAAGAACGCTTTAACCTAGAAGAACAAAATTTGGTCAGCCAAGTGTGATTTGTGTACTGATCATTACCACCAAGTATCCTCAAGATTGGGTGAAAAAATATTTGCTGGTATTTCAGAAACTTGTAATTTCTTGGAAGCTTGGCAACCACACTCAATGAAAGTGCTTTTCCACAGTCACTGCTTAGGGCTACTTGAAGCGGAAACAAATCAAGAGACAAAACTGAGAACTCCTTTATTTTCTCAAGTTTCAAAGAGCTACTACAAACCATGTTGAATTTAGAGTTGCAAATTCATCTACCTATATAGGAGAGAACAGATTGAAACCTAAATATAAAAATTGCTACTGTAGACGAACGCTTCAACCTAGAAGAACAAAATTTGGTGAGCCCAGTGGGATTTGTGTACTGATCATCACCACCAAGTATCTTCAAGATTGGGTGAAACAATATTTGCTGGTATTTCAGAAACTCGTAATTTCTTGGAAGCTTGGCAACCCCTTTCAATGAAAGTGCTTTCCCACAGTCTGTGCCTAGGACTACTTGAAGAGGAAACAAAACATAGAGACAAAACTGAGAACTACTTTATTTTGTCAAGTTTCAAAGAGCTACTGCAAACCATGTTGGATTTAGAGTTCCAAATTCATCTATCTCTATAGGAGAAAACAGAGTGAAACCTAAATATAAAAACTGCTACTGTAGACGAACGCTTCAACCTAGAGAAACAAAATTTGGTGAGCCAAGTGGCATTTGTGTACTTGTCATTACCACCAAGTATCATCAAGATTGGGTGAAAAAATATTTGCTGGTATTTCGGAAACTCGTTATTTCTTAGAATCTTTGCAACCCCTCTCAATGAAAGTGCTTTTCAACAGTCTGTGCCTACGGCTACTTGAAGAGGAAACAAACCATAGAGACAAAACTGAGAACTCCTTTATTTTGTCAAGTTTCAAATAGCAACTACAAACCATGTTGGATTTAGAGTTCCAAATTCATCTATCTCTATAGGAGAGAACACAGTGAATCCTAAATATAAAAACTGCTACTGTAGACGAACGCTTCAACCTAGAAGAACAGAAATTGGTGAGCCAAGTGGGATTTGTGTACCTGTCATTACCACCAAGTATCATCACGATTGGGTGAAAAAATATTTGCTGGTATTTCGGAAACTCGTAATTTAATTTAAGCTTGGCAACCCCTTTCAATGAAAGTGCTTTTCCACAGTCTGTGCCTAGGACTACTTGAAGCGGAAACAAAACATAGAGACAAAACTGTGAACTACTTTATTTTGTCAAGTTTCAAAGAGCTACTGCAAACCATGTTTGATTTAGAGTTCCAAATTCATCTATCTCTATAGGAGAGAACAGAGTGAAACCTAAATATAAAAACTGCTACTGTAGACGAACGCTTCAACCTAGAAGAACAGAATTTGTTGAGGCAAGTGGGATTTGTGTACCGATCATCACCACCAAGTATCATCAAGATTGGGTGAAAAAATATTTGCTGGTGTTTCGGAAACTCGTTATTTCTTAGAAGCTTGGCAACCCCTCTCAATGAAAGGGCTTTTCCACAGTCTCTGCTTAGGGCTACTTGAATCAGAAACAAATCATAGAGACAAAACTGAGAACTCCTTTATTTTGTCAAGTTTCAAAGAGCTACTACAAACCATGTTGGATTTAGAGTTCCAAATTCATCTATCTATATAGGAGAGAACAGAGTAAAACCTAAACATAAAAACTGCTACTGTAGACGAACGCTTCAACCTAGAAGAACAAAATTCGTTGAGCCAAGTGGGATTTGTGTACTTGTCATTTCCACCAAGTATCATCAAGATTGAGTGAAAAAATATTTGCTGGTATTTCGGAAACTCGTTATTTCTTAGAAGCTTGGGATCCCCTCTCAATGAAAGTTCTTCTCCACAGTCTGTGCTTAGGGCTATTAAAGAGGAAACAAACCATAGAGACAAAACTGAGAACTCCTTTATTTTGTCAAGTTTCAAAGAGCCATTGCAAACCATGTTGGATTTAGAGTTCCAAATTCATCTATCTATATAGCAGAGAACAGAGTGAAACCTAAACATAAAAACTGCCACTCGAGAAGAACGCTTCAACCTAGAAGAACAAAATTTGGTGAGCCAAGTGGGATTTGTGTACTGATCATTACCACCAAGTATCATCAAGATTGGGTGAAAAAATATTTGCTGGTATTTCAGAAACTCGTAATTTCTTGGAAGCTTGGCAAACCCTCTGACTGAAAGTGCTTTTCCACAGTCACTGCTTAGGGCTACTTGAAGCGGAAACAAATCAAGAGACAAAACTGAGAACTCCTTTATTTTTTCAAGTTTCAAAGAGCTACTACAAACCATGTTGGATTTAGAATTCTAAATTCATATATCTATATAGGAGAGACAGAGTGAAACCTAAATATAAAAACTGTTACTGTAGACGAAAGCTTCAACCTAGAAGAACAAAATTTGGTGAGCCAAGTGGGATTTGTGTACTGATCATTACCACCAAGTATCATCAAGATTGCGAGAAAAAATATTTGCTGGTATTTCGGAAACTCGTAATTTCTTGGAAGCTTGGCAACCCCTCTCAATGAAAGTGCTTTTCCACAGTCACTGCTTAGGGCTACTTGAATCGGAAACAAATCAAGACACAAAAGTGAGAACTCCTTTATTTTGTCAAGTTTCAAAGAGCTACTACAAACCATGTTGGATTTAGAGTTCCAAATTAATCTATCTATATAGGAGAGACAGAGTGAAACCTAATTATAAAAACTGCTACTGTAGATGAACGCTTCAACCTAGAAGAACAAAATTTGGTGAGCCAAGTGGGATTTGTGTACTGATCATTACCACCAAGTGTCATCATGATTGCGAGAAAAAATATTTGCTGGTATTTCGGAAACTCCTTATTTCTTAGAAGCTTGGCAACCCCTCTCAATGAATGTGCTTTTCCACAGTCTGTGCCTAGGACTACTTGAAGAGGAAACAAAACATAGAGACAAAACTGAGAACTACTTTATTTTGTCAAGTTTCAAAGAGCTACTGCAAACCATGTTGGATTTAGAGTTCCAAATTCATCTATCTCTATAGGAGAGAACAGAGTGAAACCTAAATATAAAAACTGCTACTGTAGACGAACGCTTCAACCTAGAAAAACAAAATTTGGTGAGCCAAGTGGCATTTGTGTACTTGTCATTACCACCAAGTATCATCAAGATTGGGTGAAAAAATATTTGCTGGTATTTCGGAAACTCGTTATTTCTTAGAATCTTTGCAACCCCTCTCAATGAAAGTGCTTTTCATCAGTCTGTGCCTAGGGCTACTTGAAGAGGAAACAAACCATAGAGACAAAACTGAGAACTCCTTTATTTTGTCAAGTTTCAAATAGCAACTACAAACCATGTTGGATTTAGAGTTCCAAATTCATCTATCTCTATAGGAGAGAACACAGTGAATCCTAAATATAAAAACTGCTACTGTAGACGAACGCTTCAACCTAGAAGAACAGAAATTGGTGAGCCAAGTGGGATTTGTGTACCTGTCATTACCACCAAGTATCATCACGATTGGGTGAAAAAATATTTGCTGGTATTTCGGAAACTCGTAATTTAATTTAAGCTTGGCAACCCCTTTCAATGAAAGTGCTTTTCCACAGTCTGTGCCTAGGACTACTTGAAGCGGAAACAAAACATAGAGACAAAACTGTGAACTACTTTATTTTGTCAAGTTTCAAAGAGCTACTGCAAACCATGTTTGATTTAGAGTTCCAAATTCATCTATCTCTATAGGAGAGAACAGAGTGAAACCTAAATATAAAAACTGCTACTGTAGACGAACGCTTCAACCTAGAAGAACAGAATTTGTTGAGGCAAGTGGGATTTGTGTACCGATCATCACCACCAAGTATCATCAAGATTGGGTGAAAAAATATTTGCTGGTGTTTCGGAAACTCGTTATTTCTTAGAAGCTTGGCAACCCCTCTCAATGAAAGGGCTTTTCCACAGTCTCTGCTTAGGGCTACTTGAAGCAGAAACAAATCATAGAGACAAAACTGAGAACTCCTTTATTTTGTCAAGTTTCAAAGAGCTACTACAAACCATGTTGGATTTAGAGTTCCAAATTCATCTATCTATATAGGAGAGAACAGAGTAAAACCTAAACATAAAAACTGCTACTGTAGACGAACGCTTCAACCTAGAAGAACAAAATTTGTTGAGGCAAGTGGGATTTGTGAACCGATCATTACCACCAAGTATCATCAAGATTGGGAGAAAAAATATTTGCTGGTATTTCGGAAACTCGTAATTTAATGGAAGCTTGGCAACCCCCTCAATGAATGTGATTTTCCACAGTCTGTGCCTAGGACTACTTGAAGAGGAAACAAAACATAGAGACACAACTGAGAACTACTTTATTTTGTCAAGTTTCAAATAGCTACTGCAAACCATGTTGGATTTAGAGTTCCAAATTTATCTATCTCTGTAGGAGAGAACAGAGTGAAACCTAAATATAAAAACTGCTACTGTAGACGAACACTTCAACCTAGAAGAACAGAATTTGTTGAGCCAAGTGGGATTTGTGTACCGATCATCACCACCAAGTATCATCAAGATTGGGTGAAACAATATTTGCTGTTATTTCAGAAACTCGTAATTTCTTGGAACCTTGGCAACCCCTTTCAATGAAAGTGCTTTCCCACAGTCTGTGCCTAGGATTATTTGAAGAGGAAACAAAACATAGAGACAAAACTGAGAACTACTTTATTTTGTCAAGTTTCAAAGAGCTACTGCAAACCATGTTGGATTTAGACTTCCAAATTCATCTATCTCTATAGGAGAAAACAGAGTGAAACCTAAATATAAAAACTGCTACTGTAGACGAACACTTCAACCTAGAAGAACAGAATTTGTTGAGCCAAGTGGGATTTGTGTACTGATCATCACCACCAAGGATCATCAAGATTGGGTGAAAAAATATTTGCTGGAGTTTCGGAAACTCGTTATTTCTTAGAAGCTTGGCAACCCCTCTCAATGAAAATGCTTTTCCACAGTCTCTGCTTAGGGCTACTTGAAGCGGAAACAAATCAAGAGACAAAACTGAGAACTCCTTTATTTTGTCAAGTTTCAAAGAGCTACTACAAACCATGTTGGATTTAGAGTTCCAAATTCATCTATCTATATAGGAGAGAACAGAGTAAAACCTAAAAATAAAAACTGCTACTGTAGACGAACGCTTCAACCTAGAAGAACAAAATTTGGTGAGCCAAGTGGCATTTGTGTACTTGTCATTACCACCAAGTATCATCAAGATTGGGTGAAAAAAATATTTGCTGGTATTTCAGAAACTCGTTATTTCTTAGAATCTTTGCAACCCCTCTCAATGAAAGTGCTTTTCAACAGTCTGTGCCTAGGGCTACTTAAAGAGGAAACAAACCATAGAGACAAAACTGAGAACTCCTTTATTTTGTCAAGTTTCAAAGAGCCACTACAAACCATGTTGGATTTGGAGTTCCAAATTCATCTATCTCTATAGGAGAGAACAGAGTAAAACCTAAATATAAAAAGTGCTACTGTAGACGAACGCTTCAACCTAGAAGAACAGAATTTGGTGAGCCAAGTGGGATTTGTGTATCTGTCATTACCACCAAGTATCATCAAGATTGGGTGAAAAAATATTTGCTGGTATTTCGGAAACTCGTTATTTCTTGGAAGCTTGGGAACCCCTCTCAATGAAAGTGCTTTTCCACAGTCTGTGCCTAGGGCTACTTGAAGAGGAAACAAAACATAGAGACAAAACTGAGAACTACTTTATTTTGTCAAGTTTCAAAGAGCTACTGCAAAAAATGTTGGATTTAGAGTTCCAAATTCATCTATCTCTATAGGAGAAAACAGAGTGAAACCTAAATATAAAAACTGCTACTGTAGACGAACACTTCAACCTAGAAGATCAGAATTTGTTGAGCCAAGTGGGATTTGTGTACTGATCATCACCACCAAGTATCATCAAGATTGGGTGAAAAAATATTTGCTGGAGTTTCGGAAACTCGTTATTTCTTAGAAGCTTGGCAACCCCTCTCAATGAAAATGCTTTTCCACAGTCTCTGCTTAGGGCTACTTGAAGCGGAAACAAATCAAGAGACAAAACTGAGAACTCCTTTATTTTGTCAAGTTTCAAAGAGCTACTACAAACCATGTTGGATTTAGAGTTCCAAATTCATCTATCTATATAGGAGAGAACAGAGTAAAACCTAAAAATAAAAACTGCTACTGTAGACGAACGCTTCAACCTAGAAGAACAAAATTTGGTGAGCCAACTGGGATTTGTGTACCTGTCATTACCACCAAGTATCATCAAGATTGGGTGAAAAAATATTTGCTGGTATTTCGGAAACTCGTTATTTCTTAGAAGTTTCGGAACCCCTCTCAATGAAAGTGCTTTTCCACAGTCTGTGCCTAGGGCTACTAAAAGAGGAAACAATCCATAGAGACAAAACTGAGAACTCCTTTATTTTGTCAAGTTTCAAAGAGCCATTACAAACCATGTTGGATTTAGAGTTCCAAATTCATCTGTCTATATAGCAGAGAACACAGTGAAACCTAAACATAAAAACTGCTACTGTAGAAGAACGCTTTAACCTAGAAGAACAAAATTTGGTCAGCCAAGTGTGATTTGTGTACTGATCATTACCACCAAGTATCCTCAAGATTGGGTGAAAAAATATTTGCTGGTATTTCAGAAACTTGTAATTTCTTGGAAGCTTGGCAACCACACTCAATGAAAGTGCTTTTCCACAGTCACTGCTTAGGGCTACTTGAAGCGGAAACAAATCAAGAGACAAAACTGAGAACTCCTTTATTTTCTCAAGTTTCAAAGAGCTACTACAAACCATGTTGAATTTAGAGTTGCAAATTCATCTACCTATATAGGAGAGAACAGATTGAAACCTAAATATAAAAATTGCTACTGTAGACGAACGCTTCAACCTAGAAGAACAAAATTTGGTGAGCCCAGTGGGATTTGTGTACTGATCATCACCACCAAGTATCTTCAAGATTGGGTGAAACAATATTTGCTGGTATTTCAGAAACTCGTAATTTCTTGGAAGCTTGGCAACCCCTTTCAATGAAAGTGCTTTCCCACAGTCTGTGCCTAGGACTACTTGAAGAGGAAACAAAACATAGAGACAAAACTGAGAACTACTTTATTTTGTCAAGTTTCAAAGAGCTACTGCAAACCATGTTGGATTTAGAGTTCCAAATTCATCTATCTCTATAGGAGAAAACAGAGTGAAACCTAAATATAAAAACTGCTACTGTAGACGAACGCTTCAACCTAGAAAAACAAAATTTGGTGAGCCAAGTGGCATTTGTGTACTTGTCATTACCACCAAGTATCATCAAGATTGGGTGAAAAAATATTTGCTGGTATTTCGGAAACTCGTTATTTCTTAGAATCTTTGCAACCCCTCTCAATGAAAGTGCTTTTCAACAGTCTGTGCCTATGGCTACTTGAAGAGGAAACAAACCATAGAGACAAAACTGAGAACTCCTTTATTTTGTCAAGTTTCAAAGAGCAACTACAAACCATGTTGGATTTAGAGTTCCAAATTCATCTATCTCTATAGGAGAGAACACAGTGAATCCTAAATATATAAACTGCTACTGTAGACGAACGCTTCAACCTAGAAGAACAGAAATTGGTGAGCCAAGTGGGATTTGTGTACCAGTCATTACCAACAAGTATCATCACGATTGGGTGAAAAAATATTTGCTGGTATTTCGGAAACTCGTAATTTAATTTAAGCTTGGCAACCCCTTTCAATGAAAGTGCTTTTCCACAGTCTGTGCCTAGGACTACTTGAAGAGGAAACAAAACATAGAGACAAAACTGTGAACTACTTTATTTTGTCAAGTTTCAAAGAGCTACTGCAAACCATGTTTCATTTAGAGTTCCAAATTCATCTATCTCTATAGGAGAAAACAGAGTGAAACCTAAATATAAAAACTGCTACTGTAGACGAACGCTTCAACCTAGAAGAACAGAATTTGTTGAGGCAAGTGGGATTTGTGTACCGATCATCACCACCAAGTATCATCAAGATTGGGTGAAAAAATATTTGCTGGTGTTTCGGAAACTCGTTATTTCTTAGAAGCTTGGCAACCCCTCTCAATGAAAGGGCTTTTCCACAGTCTCTGCTTAGGGCTACTTGAAGCGGAAACAAATCATAGAGACAAAACTGAGAACTCCTTTATTTTGTCAAGTTTCAAAGAGCTACTACAAACCATGTTGGATTTAGAGTTCCAAATTCATCTATCTATATAGGAGAGAACAGAGTAAAACCTAAACATAAAAACTGCTACTGTTATCGAACGCTTCAACCTAGAAGAACAAAATTTGTTGAGGCAAGTGGGATTTGTGAACCGATCATTACCACCAAGTATCATCAAGATTGGGAGAAAAAATATTTGCTGGTATTTCGGAAACTCGTAATTTAATGGAAGCTTGGCAACCCCCTCAATGAATGTGATTTTCCACAGTCTGTGCCTAGGACTACTTGAAGAGGAAACAAAACATAGAGACAAAACTGAGAACTACTTTATTTTGTCAAGTTTCAAATAGCTACTGCAAACCATGTTGGATTTAGAGTTCCAAATTCATCTATCTATATAGGAGAGAACAGAGTAAAACCTAAAAATAAAAACTGCTACTGTAGACGAGCGCTTCAACCTAGAAGAACAAAATTCGTTGAGCCAAGTGGGATTTGTGTACTTGTCATTTCCACCAAGTATCATCAAGATTGGGTGAAAAAATATTTGCTGGTATTTCGGAAACTCGTTATTTCTTAGAAGCTTGGGATCCCCTCTCAATGAAAGTGCTTCTCCACAGTCTGTGCTTAGGGCTATTAAAGAGGAAACAAACCATAGAGACAAAACTGAGAACTCCTTTATTTTGTCAAGTTTCAAAGAGCCATTGCAAACCATGTTGGATTTAGAGTTCCAAATTCATCTATCTATATAGCAGAGAACAGAGTGAAACCTAAACATAAAAACTGCTACTGTAGAAGAACGATTCAACCTAGAAGAACAAAATTTGGTGAGCCAAGTGGGATTTGTGTACTGATCATTACCACCAAGTATCATCAAGATTGGGTGAAAAAATATTTGCTGGTATTTCAGAAACTCGTAATTTCTTGGAAGATTGGCAAACCCTCTGACTGAAAGTGCTTTTCCACAGTCACTGCTTAGGGCTACTTGAAGTGGAAACAAATCAAGAGACAAAACTGAGAACTCCTTTATTTTTTCAAGTTTCAAAGAGCTACTGCAAACCATCTTGGATTTAGAATTCCAAATTCATATATCTATATAGGAGAGACAGAGTGAAACCTAAATATAAAAACTGTTACTGTAGACGAAAGCTTCAACCTAGAAGAACAAAATTTGGTGAGCCAAGTGGGATTTGTGTACTGATCATTACCACCAAGTATCATCAAGATTGCGAGAAAAAATATTTGCTGGTATTTCGGAAACTCGTAATTTCTTGGAAGCTTGGCAACCCCTCTCAATGAAAGTGCTTTTCCACAGTCACTGATTAGGGCTACTTGAATCGGAAACAAATCAAGACACAAAAGTGAGAACTCCTTTATTTTGTCAAGTTTCAAAGAGCTACTACAAACCATGTTGGATTTAGAGTTCCAAATTAATCTATCTATATAGGAGAGACAGAGTGACCTAATTATAAAAACTGCTACTGTAGACGAATGCTTCCACCTAGAAGAACAAAATTTGGTGAGCCAAGTGGGATTTGTGTACTGATCATTACCACCAAGTGTCATCAAGATTGCGAGAAAAAATATTTGCTGGTATTTCGGAAACTCCTTATTTCTTAGAAGCTTGGCAACCCCTCTCAATGAATGTGCTTTTCCACAGTCTGTGCCTAGGACTACTTGAAGAGGAAACAAAACATAGAGACAAAACTGAGAACTACTTTATTTTGTCAAGTTTCAAAAAGCTACTGCAAACCATGTTTGATTTAGAGTTCCAAATTGATCTATCTCTATAGAAGAGAACAGAGTGAAACCTAAATATAAAAATTGCTACTGTAGACGAACGCTTCAACCTAGAAGAACAGAAATTGTTGAGCCAAGTGGGATTTGTGTACCGATCATCACCACCAAGTATCATCAAGATTGGGTGAAAAAATATTTGCTGGTGTTTCGGAAACTCGTTATTTCTTAGAAGCTTGGCAACCCCTCTCAATGAAAGGGCTTTTCCACAGTCTCTGCTTAGGGCTACTTGAAGCGGAAACAAATCATAGAGACAAAACTGAGAACTCCTTTATTTTGTCAAGTTTCAAAGAGCTACTACAAACCATGTTGGATTTAGAGTTCCAAATTCATCTATCTATATAGGAGAGAACAGAGTAAAACCTAAACATAAAAACTGCTACTGTTATCGAACGCTTCAACCTAGAAGAACAAAATTTGTTGAGGCAAGTGGGATTTGTGAACCGATCATTACCACCAAGTATCATCAAGATTGGGAGAAAAAATATTTGCTGGTATTTCGGAAACTCGTAATTTAATGGAAGCTTGGCAACCCCCTCAATGAATGTGATTTTCCACAGTCTGTGCCTAGGACTACTTGAAGAGGAAACAAAACATAGAGACAAAACTGAGAACTACTTTATTTTGTCAAGTTTCAAATAGCTACTGCAAACCATGTTGGATTTAGAGTTCCAAATTCATCTATCTATATAGGAGAGAACAGAGTAAAACCTAAAAATAAAAACTGCTACTGTAGACGAGCGCTTCAACCTAGAAGAACAAAATTCGTTGAGCCAAGTGGGATTTGTGTACTTGTCATTTCCACCAAGTATCATCAAGATTGGGTGAAAAAATATTTGCTGGTATTTCGGAAACTCGTTATTTCTTAGAAGCTTGGGATCCCCTCTCAATGAAAGTGCTTCTCCACAGTCTGTGCTTAGGGCTATTAAAGAGGAAACAAACCATAGAGACAAAACTGAGAACTCCTTTATTTTGTCAAGTTTCAAAGAGCCATTGCAAACCATGTTGGATTTAGAGTTCCAAATTCATCTATCTATATAGCAGAGAACAGAGTGAAACCTAAACATAAAAACTGCTACTGTAGAAGAACGATTCAACCTAGAAGAACAAAATTTGGTGAGCCAAGTGGGATTTGTGTACTGATCATTACCACCAAGTATCATCAAGATTGCGAGAAAAAATATTTGCTGGTATTTTGGAAACTCGTAATTTCTTGGAAGCTTGGCAACCCCTCTCAATGAAAGTGCTTTTCCACAGTCACTGATTAGGGCTACTTGAATCGGAAACAAATCAAGACACAAAAGTGAGAACTCCTTTATTTTGTCAAGTTTCAAAGAGCTACTACAAACCATGTTGGATTTAGAGTTCCAAATTAATCTATCTATATAGGAGAGACAGAGTGACCTAATTATAAAAACTGCTACTGTAGACGAACGCTTCAACCTAGAAGAACAAAATTTGGTGAGCCAAGTGGGATTTGTGTACTGATCATTACCACCAAGTGTCATCAAGATTGCGAGAAAAAATATTTGCTGGTATTTCGGAAACTCCTTATTTCTTAGAAGCTTGGCAACCCCTCTCAATGAATGTGCTTTTCCACAGTCTGTGCCTAGGACTACTTGAAGAGGAAACAAAACATAGAGACAAAACTGAGAACTACTTTATTTTGTCAAGTTTCAAAAAGCTACTGCAAACCATGTTTGATTTAGAGTTCCAAATTGATCTATCTCTATAGAAGAGAACAGAGTGAAACCTAAATATAAAAATTGCTACTGTAGACGAATGCTTCAACCTAGAAGAACAGAAATTGTTGAGCCAAGTGGGATTTGTGTACCGATCATCACCACCAAGTATCATCAAGATTGGGTGAAAAAATATTTGCTGGTGTTTCGGAAACTCGTTATTTCTTAGAAGCTTGGCAACCCCTCTCAATGAAAGGGCTTTTCCACAGTCTCTGCTTAGGGCTACTTGAAGCGGAAACAAATCATAGAGACAAAACTGAGAACTCCTTTATTTTGTCAAGTTTCAAAGAGCTACTACAAACCATGTTGGATTTAGAGTTCCAAATTCATCTATCTATATAGGAGAGAACAGAGTAAAACCTAAACATAAAAACTGCTACTGTTATCGAACGCTTCAACCTAGAAGAACAAAATTTGTTGAGGCAAGTGGGATTTGTGAACCGATCATTACCACCAAGTATCATCAAGATTGGGAGAAAAAATATTTGCTGGTATTTCGGAAACTCGTAATTTAATGGAAGCTTGGCAACCCCCTCAATGAATGTGATTTTCCACAGTCTGTGCCTAGGACTACTTGAAGAGGAAACAAAACATAGAGACAAAACTGAGAACTACTTTATTTTGTCAAGTTTCAAATAGCTACTGCAAACCATGTTGGATTTAGAGTTCCAAATTCATCTATCTATATAGGAGAGAACAGAGTAAAACCTAAAAATAAAAACTGCTACTGTAGACGAGCGCTTCAACCTAGAAGAACAAAATTCGTTGAGCCAAGTGGGATTTGTGTACTTGTCATTTCCACCAAGTATCATCAAGATTGGGTGAAAAAATATTTGCTGGTATTTCGGAAACTCGTTATTTCTTAGAAGCTTGGGATCCCCTCTCAATGAAAGTGCTTCTCCACAGTCTGTGCTTAGGGCTATTAAAGAGGAAACAAACCATAGAGACAAAACTGAGAACTCCTTTATTTTGTCAAGTTTCAAAGAGCCATTGCAAACCATGTTGGATTTAGAGTTCCAAATTCATCTATCTATATAGCAGAGAACAGAGTGAAACCTAAACATAAAACTGCTACTGATAGAAGAACGATTCAACCTAGAAGAACAAAATTTGGTGAGCCAAGTGGGATTTGTGTACTGATCATTACCACCAAGTATCATCAAGATTGCGAGAAAAAATATTTGCTGGTATTTTGGAAACTCGTAATTTCTTGGAAGCTTGGCAACCCCTCTCAATGAAAGTGCTTTTCCACAGTCACTGATTAGGGCTACTTGAATCGGAAACAAATCAAGACACAAAAGTGAGAACTCCTTTATTTTGTCAAGTTTCAAAGAGCTACTACAAACCATGTTGGATTTAGAGTTCCAAATTAATCTATCTATATAGGAGAGACAGAGTGACCTAATTATAAAAACTGCTACTGTAGACGAACGCTTCAACCTAGAAGAACAAAATTTGGTGAGCAAGTGGGATTTGTGTACTGATCATTACCACCAAGTGTCATCAGATTGCGAGAAAAAATCTTTGCTGGTATTTCGGAAACTCCTTATTTCTTAGAAGCTTGGCAACCCCTCTCAATGAATGTGCTTTTCCACAGTCTGTGCCTAGGACTACTTGAAGAGGAAACAAAACATAGAGACAAAACTGAGAACTACTTTATTTTGTCAAGTTTCAAAAAGCTACTGCAAACATGTTTGATTTAGAGTTCCAAATTGATCTATCTCTATAGAAGAGAACAGAGTGAAACCTAAATATAAAAATTGCTACTGTAGACGAACGCTTCAACCTAGAAGAACAGAAATTGTTGAGCCAAGTGGGATTTGTGTACCGATCATCACCACCAAGTATCATCAAGATTGGGTGAAAAAATATTTGCTGGTGTTTCGGAAACTCGTTATTTCTTAGAAGCTTGGCAACCCCTCTCAATGAAAGTTCTTTTCCACAGTCTCTGCTTAGGGCTACTTGAAGCGGAAACAAATCAAGAGACAAAACTGAGAACTACTTTATTTTGTCAAGTTTCAAAGAGCTACTACAAAACATGTTGGATTTAGAGTTGCAAATTTATCTATCTATATAGGAGAGAACACATTGAAACCTAAATATAAAAATTGCTACTGTAGACGAATGCTTCAACCTAGAAGAACAAAAATTTGGTGAGCCCAGTGGGATTTGTGAACCGATCATTACCACCAAGTATCATCACGATTGGGTGAAAAAATATTTGCTGGTATTTCGGAAATTCGTAATTTAATTTAATCTTGGCAACCCCTTTCAATGAAAGTGCTTTTCCACAGTCTGTGCCTAGGACTACTTGAAGAGGAAACAAAACATAGAGACAAAACTGAGAACTCCTTTATTTTGTCAAGTTTCAAAAGCCATTGCAAACCATGTTGGATTTAGAGTTCCAAATTCATCTATCTATATAGCAGAGAACAGAGTGAAACCTAAACATAAAAACTGCTACTGTAGAAGAACGATTCAACTAGAAGAACAAAATTTGGTGAGCCAAGTGGGATTTGTGTACTGATCATTACCACCAAGTATCATCAAGATTGGGTGAAAAAATATTTGCTGGTATTTCAGAAACTCGTAATTTCTTGGAAGCTTGGCATACCCTCTGACTGAAAGTGCTTTTCCACAGTCACTGCTTAGGGCTACTTGAAGTGGAAACAAATCAAGAGACAAAACTGAGAACTCCTTTATTTTTTCAAGTTTCAAAGAGCTACTACAAACCATCTTGGATTTAGAATTCCAAATTCATATATCTATATAGGAGAGACAGAGTGAAACCTAAATATAAAAACTGTTACTGTAGACGAAAGCTTCAACCTAGAAGAACAAAATTTGGTGAGCCAAGTGGGATTTGTGTACTGATCATTACCACCAAGTATCATCAAGATTGCGAGAAAAAATATTTGCTGGTATTTTGGAAACTCGTAATTTCTTGGAAGCTTGGCAACCCCTCTCAATGAAAGTGCTTTTCCACAGTCACTGATTAGGGCTACTTGAATCGGAAACAAATCAAGACACAAAAGTGAGAACTCTTTATTTTGTCAAGTTTCAAAGAGCTACTACAAACCATGTTGGATTTAGAGTTCCAAATTAATCTATCTATAATAGGAGAGACAGAGTGACCTAATTATAAAAACTGCTACTGTAGACGAACGCTTCAACCTAGAAGAACAAAATTTGGTGAGCCAAGTGGGATTTGTGTACTGATCATTACCACCAAGTGTCATCAAGATTGCGAGAAAAAATATTTGCTGGTATTTCGGAAACTCCTTATTTCTTAGAAGCTTGGCAACACCCCTCTCAATGAATGTGCTTTTCCACAGTCTGTGCCTAGGACTACTTGAAGAGGAAACAAAACATAGAGACAAAACTGAGAACTACTTTATTTTGTCAAGTTTCAAAAAGCTACTGCAAACCATGTTTGATTTAGAGTTCCAAATTGATCTATCTCTATAGAAGAGAACAGAGTGAAACCTAAATATAAAAATTGCTACTGTAGACGAACGCTTCAACCTAGAGGAACAGAAATTGTTGAGCCAAGTGGGATTTGTGTACCGATCATCACCACCAAGTATCATCAAGATTGGGTGAAAAAATATTTGCTGGTGTTTCGGAAACTCGTTATTTCTTAGAAGCTTGGCAACCCCTCTCAATGAAAGTTCTTTTCCACAGTCTCTGCTTAGGGCTACTTGAAGCGGAAACAAATCAAGAGACAAAACTGAGAACTACTTTATTTTGTCAAGTTTCAAAGAGCTACTACAAAACATGTTGGATTTAGAGTTGCAAATTTATCTATCTATATAGGAGAGAACACATTGAAACCTAAATATAAAAATTGCTACTGTAGACGAATGCTTCAACCTAGAAGAACAAAATTTGGTGAGCCCAGTGGGATTTGTGAACCGATCATTACCACCAAGTATCATCACGATTGGGTGAAAAAATATTTGCTGGTATTTCGGAAATTCGTAATTTAATTTAAGCTTGGCAACCCCTTTCAATGAAAGTGCTTTTCCACAGTCTGTGCCTAGGACTACTTGAAGAGGAAACAAAACATAGAGACAAAACTGTGAACTACTTTACTTTGTCAAGTTTCAAAGAGCTACTGCAAACCATGTTTGATTTAGAGTTCCAAATTCATCTATCTCTATAGGAGAGAACAGAGTGAAACCTAAATATAAAAACTGCTACTGTAGACGAACGCTTCAACCTAGAAGAACAGAATTTGTTGAGGCAAGTGGGATTTGTGAACCGATCATTACCACCAAGTATCATCAAGATTGGGAGAAAAAATATTTGCTGGTATTTCGGAAACTCGTAATTTAATGGAAGCTTGGCAACCCCCTCAATGAATGTGATTTTCCACAGTCTGTGCCTAGGACTACTTGAAGAGCAAACAAAACATAGAGACAAAACTGAGAACTACTTTATTTTGTCAAGTTTCAAATAGCTACTGCAAACCATGTTGGATTTAGAGTTCCAAATTGATCTATCTCTATAGGAGAGAACAGAGTGAAACCTAAATATAAAAATTGCTACTGTAGACGAACAATTCAACCTAGAAGAACAGAATTTGTTTAGCCAAGTGGGATTTGTGTACCGATCATCACCACCAAGTATCATCAAGATTGGGTGAAACAATATTTGCTGTTATTTCAGAAACTCATAATTTCTTCTAACCTTGGCAACCCCTTTCAATGAAAGTGCTTTCCCACAGTCTGTGCCTAGGATTACTTGAAGAGGAAACAAAACATAGACACAAAACTGAGAACTACTTTATTTTGTCAAGTTTCAAAGAGCTACTGCAAACCATGTTGGATTTAGAGTTCCAAATTCATCTATCTCTATAGGAGAAAACAGAGTGAAACCTAAATATAAAAACTGCTACTTTAGACGAACGCTTCAACCTAGAAAAACAAAATTTGGTGAGCCAAGTGGCATTTGTGTACTTGTCATTACCACCAAGTATCATCAAGATTGGGTGAAAAAAATATTTGCTGGTATTTCGGAAACTCGTTATTTCTTAGAATCTTTGCAACCCCTCTCAATGAAAGTGCTTTTCAACAGTCTGTGCCTAGGGCTACTTGAAGAGGAAACAAACCATAGAGACAAAACTGAGAACTCCTTTATTTTGTCAGGTTTCAAAGAGCCACTACAAACCATGTTGGATTTAGAGTTCCAAATTCATCTATCTCTATAGGAGAGAACAGAGTTAAACCTAAATATAAAAACTGCTACTGTAGACGAACGCTTCAACCTAGAAGAACAGAATTTGGTGAGCCAAGTGGGATTTGTGTACCTGTCATTACCACCAAGTATCATCAAGATTGGGTGAAAAAATATTTGCTGGTATTTCGGAAACTCGTTATTTCTTGGAAGCTTGGGAACCCCTCTCAATGAAAGTGCTTTTCCACAGTCTGTGCCTAGGGCTACTTGAAGAGGAAATAAAACATAGAGACAAAACTGAGAACTACTTTATTTTGTCAAGTTTCAAAGAGCTACTGCAAACCATGTTGGATTTAGAGTTCCAAATTCGTCTATCTCTATTGGAGAAAACAGAGTGAAACCTAAATATAAATACTGCTACTGTAGACGAACACTTCAACCTAGAAGAACAGAATTTGTTGAGCCAAGTGGGATTTGTGTACTGATCTTCACCACCAAGTATCATCAAGATTGGGTGAAAAAATATTTGCTGGAGTTTCGGAAACTCGTTATTTCTTAGAAGCTTGGCAACCCCTCTCAATGAAAATGCTTTTCCACAGTCTCTGCTTAGGGCTACTTGAAGCGGAAACAAATCAAGAGACAAAACTGAGAACTCCTTTATTTTGTCAAGTTTCAAAGAGCTACTACAAACCATGTTGGATTTAGAGTTCCAAATTCATCTATCTATATAGGAGAGAACAGAGTAAAACCTAAAAATAAAAACTGCTACTGTAGACGAACGCTTCAACCTAGAAGAACAAAATTTGGTGAGCCAAGTGGGATTTGTGTACCTGTCATTACCACCAAGTATCATCAAGATTGGGTGAAAAAATATTTGCTGGTATTTCGGAAACTCGTTATTTCTTAGAAGCTTGGGAACCCCTCTCAATGAAAGTGCTTTTCCACAGTCTGTGCCTAGGGCTACTAAAAGAGGAAACAATCCATAGAGACAAAACTGAGAACTCCTTTATTTTGTCAAGTTTCAAAGAGCCATTACAAACCATGTTGGATTTAGAGTACCAAATTCATCTGTCTATATAGCAGAGAACACAGTGAAACCTAAACATAAAAACTGCTACTGTAGAAGAACGCTTTAACCTAGAAGAACAAAATTTGGTCAGCCAAGTGTGATTTGTGTACTGATCATTACCACCAAGTATCCTCAAGATTGGGAGAAAAAATATTTGCTGGTATTTCAGAAACTTGTAATTTCTTGGAAGCTTGGCAACCACACTCAATGAAAGTGCTTTTCCACAGTCACTGCTTAGGGCTACTTGAAGCGGAAACACATCAAGAGACAAAACTGAGAACTCCTTTACTTTCTCAAGTTTCAAAGAGCTACTACAAACCATGTTGGATTTAGAGTTGCAAATTCATCTACCTATATAGGAGAGAACAGATTGAAACCTAAATATAAAAATTGCTACTGTAGACGAACGCTTCAACCTAGATGAACAAAATTTGGTGAGCCCAGTGGGATTTGTGTACTGATCATCACCACCAAGTATCTTCATGATTGGGTGAAACAATATTTGCTGGTATTTCAGAAACTCGTAATTTCTTGGAAGCTTGGCAACCCTTTCAATGAAAGTGCTTTCCCACAGTCTGTGCCTAGGACTACTTGAAGAGGAAACAAAACATAGAGACAAAACTGAGAACTACTTTATTTTGTCAAGTTTCAAAGAGCTACTGCAAACCATGTTGGATTTAGAGTTCCAAATTCATCTATCTCTAAAGGAGAAAACAGAGTGAAACCTAAATATAAAAACTGCTACTGTAGACGAACGCTTCAACCTAGAAAAACAAAATTTGGTGAGCCAAGTGGCATTTGTGTACTTGTCATTACCACCAAGTATCATCAAGATTGGGTGAAAAAATATTTGCTGGTATTTCGGAAACTCGTTATTTCTTAGAATCTTTGCAACCCCTCTCAATGAAAGTGCTTTTCAACAGTCTGTGCCTAGGGCTACTTGAAGAGGAAACAAACCATAGAGACAAAACTGAGAACTCCTTTATTTTGTCAAGTTTCAAAGAGCAACTACAAACCATGTTGGATTTAGAGTTCCAAATTCATCTATCTCTATAGGAGAGAACACAGTGAATCCTAAATATAAAAACTGCTACTGTAGACGAACGCTTCAACCTAGAAGAACAGAAATTGGTGAGCCAAGTGGGATTTGTGTACCTGTCATTACCACCAAGTATCATCAAGATTGGGTGAAAAAATATCTGCTGGTATTTCGGAAACTCGTTATTTCTTGGAAGCTTGGGAACCCCTCTCAATGAAAGTGCTTTTCCACAGTCTGTGCCTAGGGCTACTTGAAGAGGAAACAAACCATAGAGACAAAACTGAGGACTCCTTTATTTTGTCAAGTTTCAAAGAGCCACTACAAACCATGTTGGATTTAGAGTTCCAAATTCATCTATCTCTATAGGAGAGAACAGAGTGAAACCTAAATATAAAAACTGCTACTGTAGACGAACGCTTCAACCTAGAAGAACAAGATTTGGTGAGCCAAGTGGGATTATTGTAGCTGTCATTACCACCAAGTATCATCAAGATTGGGTGAAAAAATATTTGCTGGTATTTCGGAAACTCGTTATTTCTTGGAAGCTTGGGAACCCCTCTCAATGAAAGTGCTTTTCCACAGTCTGTGCCTAGGGCTACTTGAAGAGGAAAGAAAACATAGAGACAAAACTGAGAACTACTTTATTTTGTCAAGTTTCAAAGAGCTACTGCAAATCATGTTGGATTTAGAGTTCCAAATTCATCTATCTCTATAGGAGAGAACAGAGTGAAACCTAAATATAAAAACTGCTACTGTAGACGAACGCTTCAACCTAGAAGAACAAGATTTGGTGAGCCAAGTGGGATTATTGTAGCTGTCATTACCACCAAGTATCATCAAGATTGGGTGAAAAAATATTTGCTGGTATTTCGGAAACTCGTTATTTCTTGGAAGCTTGGGAACCCCTCTCAATGAAAGTGCTTTTCCACAGTCTGTGCCTAGGGCTACTTGAAGAGGAAAGAAAACATAGAGACAAAACTGAGAACTACTTTTTTTTTCAAGTTTCAAAGAGCTACTGCAAATCATGTTGGATTTAGAGTTCCAAATTCATCTATCTCTATAGGAGAAAACAGAGTGAAACCTAAATATAAAAACAGTTACTGTAGACGAACGCTTCAACCTAGAAGAACAGAATTTGTTGAGCCAAGTGGGATTTGTGTATCGATCATCACCACCAAGTATCATCAAGATTGGGTGAAAAAATATTTGCTGGTGTTTCGGAAACTCGTTATTTCTTAGAAGCTTGGCAACCCCTCTCAATGAAAGGGCTTTTCCACAGTCTCTCTTAGGCTACTTGAAGCGGAAACAAATCATAGAGACAAAACTGAGAACTCCTTTATTTTGTCAAGTTTCAAAGAGCTACTACAAACCATGTTGGATTTAGAGTTCCAAATTCATCTATCTATATAGGAGAGAACAGAGTAAAACATAAAAATAAAAACTGCTAGTGCAGACGAACGCTTCAACCTAGAAGAACAAAATTTGTTGAGCCAAGTGGGATTTGTGTACTTGTCATTTGCACCAAGTATCATCAAGATTGGGTGAAAAAATATTTGCTGGTATTTCGGAAACTCGTAATTTCTTGGAAGCTTGGCAACCCCTATCAATGAAAGTGCTTTTCCACAGTCTCTGCTTAGGGCTACATGAAGCAGAAACAAATCATAGACAAAACACTGAGAACTCCTTTACTTTGTCAAGTTTCAAAGAGCCAGTACAAACCATGTTGGATTTAGAGTTCGAAATTCATCTATCTATATAGGAGAGAACAGTGTGAAACCTAAAAATAAAAACTGCTACTGTAGACGAATGCTTCAACCTAGAAGAACAGAATTTGTTGAGCCAAGTGGGATTTGTGTACTGATCATAACCACCAAGTATCCTCAAGATTGGGTGAAAAAATATTTGCTGGTATTTCGGAAACTCGTAATATCTTGGAAGCTTGGCAACCACACTCAATGAAAGTGCTTTTTTACAGTCACTGCTTAGGGCTACTTGAAGCGGAAACAAATCAAGAGACAAAACTGAGAACTCCTTTATTTTGTCAAGTTTCAAAGAGCTACTATATACCATGTTGGATTTAGAGTTGCAAATTCCTCTATCTATATATTAGAGAACAGATTGAAACCTAAATATAAAAATTGCTACTGTAGACGAACGCTTCACCTAGAAGAACAAAATTTGGTGAGGCCAGTGGGATTTGTGTACTGATCATCACCACCAAGTATCATCAAGATTGGGTGAAACAATATTTGCTGGTATTTCAGAAACTCGTAATTTCTTGGAAGCTTGGCAACCCCTTTCAATGAAAGTGCTTTCCCACAGTCTGTGCCTAGGACTACTTGAAGAGGAAACAAAACATAGAGACAAAACTGAGAACTACTTTATTTTGTCAAGTTTCAAAGAGCTACTGCAAACCATGTTGGATTTAGAGTTCCAAATTCATCTATCTCTATAGGAGAAAACAGAGTGAAACCTAAATATAAAAACTGCTACTGTAGACGAACGCTTCAACCTAGAAAAACAAAATATGGTGAACCAAGTGGCATTTGTGTACTTGTCATTACCACCAAGTATCATCAACTTTGGGTGAAAAAATATTTGCTGGTATTTCGGAAACTCGTTATTTCTTAGAATTTTTGCAACCCCTCTCAATGAAAGTGCTTTTCAACAGTCTGTGCCTAGGGCTACTTGAAGAGGAAACAAACCATAGAGACAAAACTGAGAACTCCTTTATTTTGTCAAGTTTCAAAGAGCTACTACAAACCATGTTTTATTTAGAGTTGCAAATTCATCTATCTATATAGGAGAGAACAGATTGAAACCTAAATATAAAAATTGCTACTGTAGACGAACGCTTAAACCTAGAAGAACAAAATTTGGTGAGCCCAGTGGGATTTGTGTACTGATCATCACCACCAAGCATCATCAAGATTGGGTGAAACAATATTTGCTGGTATTTCAGAAACTCGTAATTTCTTGGAAGCTTGGCAAGCCCTTTCAATGAAAGTGCTTTCCCACAGTCTGTGCCTAGGACTACTTGAAGAGGAAACAAAACATCGAGACAAAACTGAGAACTACTTTATTTTGTCAAGTTTCAAAGAGCTACTGCAAACCATGTTGGATTTAGAGTTCCAAATTCATCTATCTCTATAGGAGAAAACAGAGTGAAACCAAAATATAAAAACTGCTACTGTAGACGAACGCTTCAACTTAGAAAAACAAAATTTGGTGAGCCAAGTGGCATTTGTGTACTTGTCATTACCACCAAGTATCATCAAGATTGGGTGAAAAAATATTTGCTGGTAATTCGGAAACTCGTTATTTCTTAGAATCTTTGCAACCCCTCTCAATGAAAGTGCTTTAAAACAGTCTGTGCCTAGGGCTACTTGAAGAGGACACAAACCATAGAGACAAAACTGAGAACTCCTTTATTTTGTCAAGTTTCAAAGAGCTACTACAAACCATGTTTTATTTAGAGTTCCAAATACATCTATCTCTATAGGAGAGAACAGAATGAAACCTAAATATAAAAACTGCTACTGTAGACGAACGAATCAACCTAGAAAAACAAAATTAGGTGAGCCAAGTGGCATTTGTGTACTTGTCATTACCACCAAGTATCATCAAGATTGGGTGAAAAAATATTTGCTGGTATTTCGGAAACTCGTTATTTCTTAGAATCTTTGCAACCCCTCTCAATGAAAGTGCTTTTCAACAGTCTGTGCCTAGGGCTACTTGAAGAGGAAACAAACCATAGAGACAAAACTGAAAACTCCTTTATTTTGTCAAGTTTCAAAGAGCTACTACAAACCATGTTGGATTTAGAGTTCCAAATTCATCTATCTCTATAGGAGAGAACACAGTGAAACCTAAATATAAAAACTGCTACTGTAGACGAACGCTTCAACCTAGAAGAACAGAATTTGTTGAGCCAAGTGGGATTTGTGTATCGATCATCACCACCAAGTATCATCAAGATTGGGTGAAAAAATATTTGCTGGTGTTTCGGAAACTCGTTATTTCTTAGAAGCTTGGCAACCCCTCTCAATGAAAGTGCTTTTCCACAGTCTCTGCTTAGGGCTACTTGAAGTGGAAACAAATCATAGAGACAAAACTGAGAACTCCTTTATTTTGTCAAGTTTCAAAGAGCTACTACAAACCATGTTGGATTTAGAGTTCCAAATTCATCTATCGATATAGGAGAGAACAGAGTAAAACCTAAAAATAAAAACTGCTACTGTAGACGAACTCTTCAACCTAGAAGAACAGAATTTGGTGAGACATTGGGATTTGTGTACCGATCATCACCACCAAGTATCATCAAGATTGGGTGAAAAAATATTTGCTGGTATTTCGGAAACTCGTAATATCTTGGAAGCTTGGCAACCACACTCAATGAAAGTGCTTTTTTACAGTCACTGCTTAGGGCTACTTCAAGCGGAAACAAATCAAGAGACAAAACTGAGAACTCCTTTATTTTGTCAAGTTTCAAAGAGCTACTACATACCATGTTGGATTTAGAGTTGCAAATTCCTCTATCTATATATTAGAGAACAGATTGAAACCTAAATATAAAAATTTCTACTGTATACGAACGATTCAACCTAGAAGAACAAAATTTGGTGACCCAGTGGGATTTGTGTACTGATCATCACCACCAAGTATCATCAAGATTGGGTGAAAGAATATTTGCTGGTATTTCAGAAACTCGTAATTTCTTGGAAGCTTGGCAACCCCTTTCAATGAAAGTGCTTTCCCACAGTCTGTGCCTAGGACTACTTGAAGAGGAAACAAAACATAGAGACAAAACTGAGAACTACTTTATTTTGTCAAGTTTCAAAGAGCTACTGCAAACCATGTTGGATTTAGAGTTCCAAATTCATCTATCTCTAAAGGAGAAAACAGAGTGAAACCTAAATATAAAAACTGCTACTGTAGACGAACGCTTCAACCTAGAAAAACAAAATTTGGTGAGCCAAGTGGCATTTGTGTACTTGTCATTACCACCAAGTATCATCAAGATTGGGTGAAAAAATATTTGCTGGTATTTCGGAAACTCGTTATTTCTTAGAATCTTTGCAACCCCTCTCAATGAAAGTGCTTTTCAACAGTCTGTGCCTAGGGCTACTTGAAGAGGAAACAAACCATAGAGACAAAACTGAGAACTCCTTTATTTTGTCAAGTTTCAAAGAGCAACTACAAACCATGTTGGATTTAGAGTTCCAAATTCATCTATCTCTATAGGAGAGAACACAGTGAATCCTAAATATAAAAACTGCTACTGTAGACGAACGCTTCAACCTAGAAGAACAGAAATTGGTGAGCCAAGTGGGATTTGTGTACCTGTCATTACCACCAAGTATCATCAAGATTGGGTGAAAAAATATCTGCTGGTATTTCGGAAACTCGTTATTTCTTGGAAGCTTGGGAACCCCTCTCAATGAAAGTGCTTTTCCACAGTCTGTGCCTAGGGCTACTTGAAGAGGAAACAAACCATAGAGACAAAACTGAGAACTCCTTTATTTTGTCAAGTTTCAAAGAGCTACTACAAACCATGTTGGCTTTAGCGTTCCAAATTCATCTATCTCTATAAGAGAGAACAGAGTGAAACCTAAATATAAAAACTGCTACTGTAGACGAACGCTTCAACCTAGAAGAACAAGATTTGGTGAGCCAAGTGGGATTATTGTAGCTGTCATTACTACCAAGTATCATCAAGATTGGGTGAAAAAATATTTGCTGGTATTTCGGAAACTCGTTATTTCTTGGAAGCTTGGGAACCCCTCTCAATGAAAGTGCTTTTCCACAGTCTGTGCCTAGGGCTACTTGAAGAGGAAAGAAAACATAGAGACAAAACTGAGAACTACTTTATTTTGTCAAGATTCAAAGAGCTACTGCAAATCATGTTGGATTTAGAGTTCCAAATTCATCTATCTCTATAGGAGAGAACAGAGTGAAACCTAAATATAAAAACTGCTACTGTAGACGAACGCTTCAACCTAGAAGAACAAGATTTGGTGAGCCAAGTGGGATTATTGTAGCTGTCATTACCACCAAGTATCATCAAGATTGGGTGAAAAAATATTTGCTCGTATTTCGGAAACTCGTTATTTCTTGGAAGCTTGGGAACCCCTCTCAATGAAAGTGCTTTTCCACAGTCTGTGCCTAGGGCTACTTGAAGAGGAAAGAAAACATAGAGACAAAACTGAGAACTACTTTTTTTTTTCAAGTTTCAAAGAGCTACTGCAAATCATGTTGGATTTAGAGTTCCAAATTCATCTATCTCTATAGGAGAAAGCAGAGTGAAACCTAAATATAAAAACAGTTACTGTAGACGAACGCTTCAACCTAGAAGAACAGAATTTGTTGAGCCAAGTGGGATTTGTGTATCGATCATCACCACCAAGTATCATCAAGATTGGGTGAAAAAATATTTGCTGGTGTTTCGGAAACTCGTTATTTCTTAGAAGCTTGGCAACCCCTCTCAATGAAAGGGCTTTTCCACAGTCTCTCTTAGGGCTACTTGAAGCGGAAACAAATCATAGAGACAAAACTGAGAACTCCTTTATTTTGTCAAGTTTCAAAGAGCTACTACAAACCATGTTGGATTTAGAGTTCCAAATTCATCTATCTATATAGGAGAGAACAGAGTAAAACCTAAAAATAAAAACTGCTACTGCAGACGAACGCTTCAACCTAGAAGAACAAAATTTGTTGAGCCAAGTGGGATTTGTGTACTTGTCATTTGCACCAAGTATCATCAAGATTGGGTGAAAAAATATTTGCTGGTATTTCGGAAACTCGTAATTTCTTGGAAGCTTGGGAACCCCTCTCAATGAAAGTGCTTCTCCACAGTCTGTGCTTAGGGCTATTAAAGAGGAAACAAACCATAGAGACAAAACTGAGAACTCCTTTTTTTTGTCAAGTTTCAAAGAGCCATTGCAAACCATGTTGGATTTAGAGTTCGAAATTCATCTATCTATATAGCAGAGAACAGAGTCAAACCTAAACATAAAAACTGCTACTGTAGAAGAACGCTTCAACCTAGAAGAACAAAATTTGGTGAGCCAAGTGGGATTTGTGTACTGATCATTACCACCAAGTATCATCAAGATTGGGTGAAAAAATATTTGCTGGTATTTCAGAAACTCGTAATTTCTTGGAAGCTGGGCAACCCCTCTGAATGAAAGTGCTTTTCCACAGTCACTGCCTAGGGCTACTTGAAGCGGAAACAAATCAAGAGACAAAACTGAGAACTCCTTTATTTTGTCAAGTTTCAAAGAGCTACTACAAACCATGTTGGATTTAGAGTTCCAAATTAATCTATCTATATAGGAGAGACAGAGTGAAACCTAATTATAAAAACTGCTACTGTAGACGAACGCTTCAACCTAGAAGAACAAAATTTGGTGAGCCAAGTGGGATTTGTGTACTGATATTACCACCAAGTGTCATCAATATTGCGAGAAAAAATATTTGCTGGTATTTCGGAAACTCATTATTTCTTAGAAGCTTGGCAACCCCTCTCAATGAATGTGCTTTTCCACAGTCTGTGCCTAGGACTACTTAAAGAGGAAACAAAACATAGAGACAAAACTGAGAACTACTTTATTTTGTCAAGTTTCAAAAAGCTACTGCAAACCATGTTTGATTTAGAATTCCAAATTGATCTATCTCTATAGGAGAGAACAGAGTGAAACCTAAATATAAAAATTGCTACTGTAGACGAACGCTTCAACCTAGAAGAACAGAAATTGTTGAGCCAAGTGGGATTTGTGTACCGATCATCACCACCAAGTATCATCAAGATTGGGTGAAAAAATATTTGCTGGTGTTTTGGAAACTCGTTATTTCTTAGAAGCTTGGCAACCCCTCTCAATGAAAGTGCTTTTCCACAGTCTCTGCTTAAGGATACTTGAAGCGGAAACAAATCATAGAGACAAAATTGAGAACTCCTTTATTTTGTCAAGTTTCAAAGAGCTACTACAAACCATGTTTGATTTAGAGTTCCAAATTCATCTATCTATATAGGAGAGAACAGAGTAAAACCTAAAAATAAAAACTGCTACTGTAGATGAATGCTTCAACCTAGAAGAACAAAATTTGGTGAGCCAAGTGGGATTTGTGTACCTGTCACTACCACCAAGTATCATCAAGATTGGGTGAAAAAATATTTGCTGGTATTTCGGAAACTTGTTATTTCTTAGAAGCTTGGGAACCCCTCTCAATGAAAGTGCTTTTCCACAGTCTGTGCCTAGGGCTACTAAAAAAGGAAATAAACCATAGAGACAAAACTGATAACTCCTTTATTTTGTCAAGTTTCAAAGAGCCATTACAAACCATGTTGGATTTAGAGTTCCAAATTCATCTATCTATATAGCAGATAACAGAGTGAAACCTAAACATAAAAACTGCTACTGTAGAAGAACGCTTTAACCTAGAAGAACAAAATTTTGTGAGCCAAGTGGGATTTGTGTACTGATCATTACCACCAAGTATCCTCAAGATTGGGTGAAAAAATGTTTGCTGGTATTTCATAAACTCGTAATTTCTTGGAAGCTTGGCAACCACACTCAATGAAAGTGCTTTTCCACAGTCACTGCTAAGGCTACTTAAGGCAGAAACAAATTAAGAGACAAAACTGAGAACTCCTTTATTTTGTCAAGTTTCAAAGAGCTACTACAAACCATGTTGGATTTAGAGTTGCAAATTTATCTATCTATATAGGAGAGAACAGATTTAAACCTAAATATAAAAATTGCTACTGTAGACGAACGCTTCAACCTAGAAGAACAAAATTTGGTGAGCCAAGTGGGATTTGGTTACTTGTCATTACCACCAAGTATCATCAAGATTGGGTGAAAGAATATTTGCTGGTGTTTCGGAAACTCGTTATTTCTTAGAAGCTTGGCAACCCCTCTCAATGAAAGGGCTTTTCCACAGTCTCTGCTTAGGGCTACTTGAAGCGGAAACAAATCATAGAGACAAAACTGAGAACTCCTTTATTTTGTCAAGTTTCAAAGAGCTACTACAAACCATGTTGGATTTAGAGTTCCAAATTCATCTATCTATATAGGAGAGAACAGAGTAAAACCTAAAAATAAAAACTGCTACTGCAGACGAACGCTTCAACCTAGAAGAACAAAATTTGTTGAGCCAAGTGGGATTTGTGTACTTGTCATTTGCACCAAGTATCATCAAGATTGGGTGAAAAAATATTTGCTGGTATTTCAGAAACTCGTTATTTCTTAGAAGCTTGGGAACCCCTCTCAATGAAAGTGCTTCTCCACAGTCTGTGCTTAGGGCTATTAAAGAGGAAACAAACCATAGAGACAAAACTGAGAACTCCTTTATTTTGTCAAGTTTCAAAGAGCCATTGCAAACCATGTTGGATTTAGAGTTCGAAATTCATCTATCTATATAGCAGAGAACAGAGTCAAACCTAAACATAAAAACTGCTACTGTAGAAGAACGCTTCAACCTAGAAGAACAAAATTTGGTGAGCCAAGTGGGATTTGTGTACTGATCATTACCACCAAGTATCATCAAGATTGGGTGAAAAAATATTTGCTGGTATTTCAGAAACTCGTAATTTCTTGGAAGCTGGGCAACCCCTCTGAATGAAAGTGCTTTTCCACAGTCACTGCTTAGGGCTACTTGAAGCGGAAACAAATCAAGAGACAAAACTGAGAACTCCTTTATTTTGTCAAGTTTCAAAGAGCTACTACAAACCATGTTGGATTTAGAGTTCCAAATTAATCTATCTATATAGGAGAGACAGAGTGAAACCTAATTATAAAAACTGCTACTGTAGACGAACGCTTCAACCTAGAAGAACAAAATTTGGTGAGCCAAGTGGGATTTGTGTACTGATATTACCACCAAGTGTCATCAAGATTGCGAGAAAAAATATTTGCTGGTATTTCGGAAACTCATTATTTCTTAGAAGCTTGGCAACCCCTCTCAATGAATGTGCTTTTCCACAGTCTGTGCCTAGGACTACTTAAAGAGGAAACAAAACATAGAGACAAAACTGAGAACTACTTTATTTTGTCAAGTTTCAAAAAGCTACTGCAAACCATGTTTGATTTAGAATTCCAAATTGATCTATCTCTATAGGAGAGAACAGAGTGAAACCTAAATATAAAAATTGCTACTGTAGACGAACGCTTCAACCTAGAAGAACAGAAATTGTTGAGCCAAGTGGGATTTGTGTACCGATCATCACCACCAAGTATCATCAAGATTGGGTGAAAAAATATTTGCTGGTGTTTTGGAAACTCGTTATTTCTTAGAAGCTTGGCAACCCCTCTCAATGAAAGTGCTTTTCCACAGTCTCTGCTTAAGGATACTTGAAGCGGAAACAAATCATAGAGACAAAATTGAGAACTCCTTTATTTTGTCAAGTTTCAAAGAGCTACTACAAACCATGTTTGATTTAGAGTTCCAAATTCATCTATCTTTATAGGAGAGAACAGAGTAAAACCTAAAAATAAAAACTGCTACTGTAGACGAATGCTTCAACGTAGAAGAACAAAATTTGGTGAGCCAAGTGGGATTTGTGTACCTGTCACTACCACCAAGTATCATCAAGATTGGGTGAAAAAATATTTGCTGGTATTTCGGAAACTTGTTATTTCTTAGAAGCTTGGGAGCCCCTCTCAATGAAAGTGCTTTTCCACAGTCTGTGCCTAGGGCTACTAAAAGAGGAAATAAACCATAGAGACAAAACTGATAACTCCTTTGTTTTGTCAAGTTTCAAAGAGCCATTACAAACCATGTTGGATTTAGAGTTCCAAATTCATCTATCTATATAGCAGATAACAGAGTGAAACCTAAACATAAAAACTGCTACTGTAGAAGAACGCTTTAACCTAGAAGAACAAAATTTTGTGAGCCAAGTGGGATTTGTGTACTGGTCATTACCACCAAGTATCCTCAAGATTGGGTGAAAAAATGTTTGCTGGTATTTCATAAACTCGTAATTTCTTGGAAGCTTGGCAACCACACTCAATGAAAGTGCTTTTCCACAGTCACTGCTAAGGCTACTTAAGGCGGAAACAAATTAAGAGACAAAACTGAGAACTCCTTTATTTTGTCAAGTTTCAAAGAGCTACTACAAACCATGTTGGATTTAGAGTTGCAAATTTATCTATCTATATAGGAGAGAACAGATTTAAACCTAAATATAAAAATTGCTACTGTAGACGAACGCTTCAACCTAGAAGAACAAAATTTGGTGAGCCAAGTGGGATTTGGTTACTTGTCATTACCACCAAGTATCATCAAGACTGGGTGAAAGAATATTTGCTGGTGTTTCGGAAACTCGTTATTTCTTAGAAGCTTGGCAACCCCTCTCAATGAAAGGGCTTTTCCACAGTCTCTGCTTAGGGCTACTTGAAGCGGAAACAAATCATAGAGACAAAACTGAGAACTCCTTTATTTTGTCAAGTTTCAAAGAGCTACTACAAACCATGTTGGATTTAGAGTTCCAAATTCATCTATCTATATAGGAGAGAACAGAGTAAAACCTAAAAATAAAAACTGCTACTGCAGACGAACGCTTCAACCTAGAAGAACAAAATTTGTTGAGCCAAGTGGGATTTGTGTACTTGTCATTTGCACCAAGTATCATCAAGATTGGGTGAAAAAATATTTGCTGGTATTTCAGAAACTCGTTATTTCTTAGAAGCTTGGGAACCCCTCTCAATGAAAGTGCTTCTCCACAGTCTGTGCTTAGGGCTATTAAAGAGGAAACAAACCATAGAGACAAAACTGAGAACTCCTTTATTTTGTCAAGTTTCAAAGAGCCATTGCAAACCATGTTGTATTTAGAGTTCGAAATTCATCTATCTATATAGCAGAGAACAGAGTCAAACCTAAACATAAAAACTGCTACTGTAGAAGAACGCTTCAACCTAGAAGAACAAAATTTGGTGAGCCAAGTGGGATTTGTGTACTGATCATTACCACCAAGTATCATCAAGATTGGGTGAAAAAATATTTGCTGGTATTTCAGAAACTCGTAATTTCTTGGAAGCTGGGCAACCCCTCTGAATGAAAGTGCTTTTCCACAGTCACTGCTTAGGGCTACTTGAAGCGGAAACAAATCAAGAGACAAAACTGAGAACTCCTTTATTTTGTCAAGTTTCAAAGAGCTACTACAAACCATGTTGGATTTAGAGTTCCAAATTAATCTATCTATATAGGAGAGACAGAGTGAAACCTAATTATAAAAACTGCTACTGTAGACGAACGCTTCAACCTAGAAGAACAAAATTTGGTGAGCCAAGTGGGATTTGTGTACTGATATTACCACCAAGTGTCATCAAGATTGCGAGAAAAAATATTTGCTGGTATTTCGGAAACTCATTATTTCTTAGAAGCTTGGCAACCCCTCTCAATGAATGTGCTTTTCCACAGTCTGTGCCTAGGACTACTTAAAGAGGAAACAAAACATAGAGACAAAACTGAGAACTACTTTATTTTGTCAAGTTTCAAAAAGCTACTGCAAACCATGTTTGATTTAGAATTCCAAATTGATCTATCTCTATAGGAGAGAACAGAGTGAAACCTAAATATAAAAATTGCTACTGTAGACGAACGCTTCAACCTAGAAGAACAGAAATTGTTGAGCCAAGTGGGATTTGTGTACCGATCATCACCACCAAGTATCATCAAGATTGGGTGAAAAAATATTTGCTGGTGTTTTGGAAACTCGTTATTTCTTAGAAGCTTGGCAACCCCTCTCAATGAAAGTGCTTTTCCACAGTCTCTGCTTAAGGATACTTGAAGCGGAAACAAATCATAGAGACAAAATTGAGAACTCCTTTATTTTGTCAAGTTTCAAAGAGCTACTACAAACCATGTTTGATTTAGAGTTCCAAATTCATCTATCTTTATAGGAGAGAACAGAGTAAAACCTAAAAATAAAAACTGCTACTGTAGACGAATGCTTCAACGTAGAAGAACAAAATTTGGTGAGCCAAGTGGGATTTGTGTACCTGTCACTACCACCAAGTATCATCAAGATTGGGTGAAAAAATATTTGCTGGTATTTCGGAAACTTGTTATTTCTTAGAAGCTTGGGAGCCCCTCTCAATGAAAGTGCTTTTCCACAGTCTGTGCCTAGGGCTACTAAAAGAGGAAATAAACCATAGAGACAAAACTGATAACTCCTTTGTTTTGTCAAGTTTCAAAGAGCCATTACAAACCATGTTGGATTTAGAGTTCCAAATTCATCTATCTATATAGCAGATAACAGAGTGAAACCTAAACATAAAAACTGCTACTGTAGAAGAACGCTTTAACCTAGAAGAACAAAATTTTGTGAGCCAAGTGGGATTTGTGTACTGGTCATTACCACCAAGTATCCTCAAGATTGGGTGAAAAAATGTTTGCTGGTATTTCATAAACTCGTAATTTCTTGGAAGCTTGGCAACCACACTCAATGAAAGTGCTTTTCCACAGTCACTGCTAAGGCTACTTAAGGCGGAAACAAATTAAGAGACAAAACTGAGAACTCCTTTATTTTGTCAAGTTTCAAAGAGCTACTACAAACCATGTTGGATTTAGAGTTGCAAATTTATCTATCTATATAGGAGAGAACAGATTTAAACCTAAATATAAAAATTGCTACTGTAGACGAACGCTTCAACCTAGAAGAACAAAATTTGGTGAGCCAAGTGGGATTTGGTTACTTGTCATTACCACCAAGTATCATCAAGATTGGGTGAAAGAATATTTGCTGGTGTTTCGGAAACTCGTTATTTCTTAGAAGCTTGGCAACCCCTCTCAATGAAAGGGCTTTTCCACAGTCTCTGCTTAGGGCTACTTGAAGCGGAAACAAATCATAGAGACAAAACTGAGAACTCCTTTATTTTGTCAAGTTTCAAAGAGCTACTACAAACCATGTTGGATTTAGAGTTCCAAATTCATCTATCTATATAGGAGAGAACAGAGTAAAACCTAAAAATAAAAACTGCTACTGCAGACGAACGCTTCAACCTAGAAGAACAAAATTTGTTGAGCCAAGTGGGATTTGTGTACTTGTCATTTGCACCAAGTATCATCAAGATTGGGTGAAAAAATATTTGCTGGTATTTCAGAAACTCGTTATTTCTTAGAAGCTTGGGAACCCCTCTCAATGAAAGTGCTTCTCCACAGTCTGTGCTTAGGGCTATTAAAGAGGAAACAAACCATAGAGACAAAACTGAGAACTCCTTTATTTTGTCAAGTTTCAAAGAGCCATTGCAAACCATGTTGGATTTAGAGTTCGAAATTCATCTATCTATATAGCAGAGAACAGAGTCAAACCTAAACATAAAAACTGCTACTGTAGAAGAACGCTTCAACCTAGAAGAACAAAATTTGGTGAGCCAAGTGGGATTTGTGTACTGATCATTACCACCAAGTATCATCAAGATTGGGTGAAAAAATATTTGCTGGTATTTCAGAAACTCGTAATTTCTTGGAAGCTGGGCAACCCCTCTGAATGAAAGTGCTTTTCCACAGTCACTGCTTAGGGCTACTTGAAGCGGAAACAAATCAAGAGACAAAACTGAGAACTCCTTTATTTTGTCAAGTTTCAAAGAGCTACTACAAACCATGTTGGATTTAGAGTTCCAAATTAATCTATCTATATAGGAGAGACAGAGTGAAACCTAATTATAAAAACTGCTACTGTAGACGAACGCTTCAACCTAGAAGAACAAAATTTGGTGAGCCAAGTGGGATTTGTGTACTGATATTACCACCAAGTGTCATCAAGATTGCGAGAAAAAATATTTGCTGGTATTTCGGAAACTCATTATTTCTTAGAAGCTTGGCAACCCCTCTCAATGAATGTGCTTTTCCACAGTCTGTGCCTAGGACTACTTAAAGAGGAAACAAAACATAGAGACAAAACTGAGAACTACTTTATTTTGTCAAGTTTCAAAAAGCTACTGCAAACCATGTTTGATTTAGAATTCCAAATTGATCTATCTCTATAGGAGAGAACAGAGTGAAACCTAAATATAAAAATTGCTACTGTAGACGAACGCTTCAACCTAGAAGAACAGAAATTGTTGAGCCAAGTGGGATTTGTGTACCGATCATCACCACCAAGTATCATCAAGATTGGGTGAAAAAATATTTGCTGGTGTTTTGGAAACTCGTTATTTCTTAGAAGCTTGGCAACCCCTCTCAATGAAAGTGCTTTTCCACAGTCTCTGCTTAAGGATACTTGAAGCGGAAACAAATCATAGAGACAAAATTGAGAACTCCTTTATTTTGTCAAGTTTCAAAGAGCTACTACAAACCATGTTTGATTTAGAGTTCCAAATTCATCTATCTTTATAGGAGAGAACAGAGTAAAACCTAAAAATAAAAACTGCTACTGTAGACGAATGCTTCAACGTAGAAGAACAAAATTTGGTGAGCCAAGTGGGATTTGTGTACCTGTCACTACCACCAAGTATCATCAAGATTGGGTGAAAAAATATTTGCTGGTATTTCGGAAACTTGTTATTTCTTAGAAGCTTGGGAGCCCCTCTCAATGAAAGTGCTTTTCCACAGTCTGTGCCTAGGGCTACTAAAAGAGGAAATAAACCATAGAGACAAAACTGATAACTCCTTTGTTTTGTCAAGTTTCAAAGAGCCATTACAAACCATGTTGGATTTAGAGTTCCAAATTCATCTATCTATATAGCAGATAACAGAGTGAAACCTAAACATAAAAACTGCTACTGTAGAAGAACGCTTTAACCTAGAAGAACAAAATTTTGTGAGCCAAGTGGGATTTGTGTACTGGTCATTACCACCAAGTATCCTCAAGATTGGGTGAAAAAATGTTTGCTGGTATTTCATAAACTCGTAATTTCTTGGAAGCTTGGCAACCACACTCAATGAAAGTGCTTTTCCACAGTCACTGCTAAGGCTACTTAAGGCGGAAACAAATTAAGAGACAAAACTGAGAACTCCTTTATTTTGTCAAGTTTCAAAGAGCTACTACAAACCATGTTGGATTTAGAGTTGCAAATTTATCTATCTATATAGGAGAGAACAGATTTAAACCTAAATATAAAAATTGCTACTGTAGACGAACGCTTCAACCTAGAAGAACAAAATTTGGTGAGCCAAGTGGGATTTGGTTACTTGTCATTACCACCAAGTATCATCAAGATTGGGTGAAAGAATATTTGCTGGTGTTTCGGAAACTCGTTATTTCTTAGAAGCTTGGCAACCCCTCTCAATGAAAGGGCTTTTCCACAGTCTCTGCTTAGGGCTACTTGAAGCGGAAACAAATCATAGAGACAAAACTGAGAACTCCTTTATTTTGTCAAGTTTCAAAGAGCTACTACAAACCATGTTGGATTTAGAGTTCCAAATTCATCTATCTATATAGGAGAGAACAGAGTAAAACCTAAAAATAAAAACTGCTACTGCAGACGAACGCTTCAACCTAGAAGAACAAAATTTGTTGAGCCAAGTGGGATTTGTGTACTTGTCATTTGCACCAAGTATCATCAAGATTGGGTGAAAAAATATTTGCTGGTATTTCAGAAACTCGTTATTTCTTAGAAGCTTGGGAACCCCTCTCAATGAAAGTGCTTCTCCACAGTCTGTGCTTAGGGCTATTAAAGAGGAAACAAACCATAGAGACAAAACTGAGAACTCCTTTATTTTGTCAAGTTTCAAAGAGCCATTGCAAACCATGTTGGATTTAGAGTTCGAAATTCATCTATCTATATAGCAGAGAACAGAGTCAAACCTAAACATAAAAACTGCTACTGTAGAAGAACGCTTCAACCTAGAAGAACAAAATTTGGTGAGCCAAGTGGGATTTGTGTACTGATCATTACCACCAAGTATCATCAAGATTGGGTGAAAAAATATTTGCTGGTATTTCAGAAACTCGTAATTTCTTGGAAGCTGGGCAACCCCTCTGAATGAAAGTGCTTTTCCACAGTCACTGCTTAGGGCTACTTGAAGCGGAAACAAATCAAGAGACAAAACTGAGAACTCCTTTATTTTGTCAAGTTTCAAAGAGCTACTACAAACCATGTTGGATTTAGAGTTCCAAATTAATCTATCTATATAGGAGAGACAGAGTGAAACCTAATTATAAAAACTGCTACTGTAGACGAACGCTTCAACCTAGAAGAACAAAATTTGGTGAGCCAAGTGGGATTTGTGTACTGATATTACCACCAAGTGTCATCAAGATTGCGAGAAAAAATATTTGCTGGTATTTCGGAAACTCATTATTTCTTAGAAGCTTGGCAACCCCTCTCAATGAATGTGCTTTTCCACAGTCTGTGCCTAGGACTACTTAAAGAGGAAACAAAACATAGAGACAAAACTGAGAACTACTTTATTTTGTCAAGTTTCAAAAAGCTACTGCAAACCATGTTTGATTTAGAATTCCAAATTGATCTATCTCTATAGGAGAGAACAGAGTGAAACCTAAATATAAAAATTGCTACTGTAGACGAACGCTTCAACCTAGAAGAACAGAAATTGTTGAGCCAAGTGGGATTTGTGTACCGATCATCACCACCAAGTATCATCAAGATTGGGTGAAAAAATATTTGCTGGTGTTTTGGAAACTCGTTATTTCTTAGAAGCTTGGCAACCCCTCTCAATGAAAGTGCTTTTCCACAGTCTCTGCTTAAGGATACTTGAAGCGGAAACAAATCATAGAGACAAAATTGAGAACTCCTTTATTTTGTCAAGTTTCAAAGAGCTACTACAAACCATGTTTGATTTAGAGTTCCAAATTCATCTATCTTTATAGGAGAGAACAGAGTAAAACCTAAAAATAAAAACTGCTACTGTAGACGAATGCTTCAACGTAGAAGAACAAAATTTGGTGAGCCAAGTGGGATTTGTGTACCTGTCACTACCACCAAGTATCATCAAGATTGGGTGAAAAAATATTTGCTGGTATTTCGGAAACTTGTTATTTCTTAGAAGCTTGGGAGCCCCTCTCAATGAAAGTGCTTTTCCACAGTCTGTGCCTAGGGCTACTAAAAGAGGAAATAAACCATAGAGACAAAACTGATAACTCCTTTGTTTTGTCAAGTTTCAAAGAGCCATTACAAACCATGTTGGATTTAGAGTTCCAAATTCATCTATCTATATAGCAGATAACAGAGTGAAACCTAAACATAAAAACTGCTACTGTAGAAGAACGCTTTAACCTAGAAGAACAAAATTTTGTGAGCCAAGTGGGATTTGTGTACTGGTCATTACCACCAAGTATCCTCAAGATTGGGTGAAAAAATGTTTGCTGGTATTTCATAAACTCGTAATTTCTTGGAAGCTTGGCAACCACACTCAATGAAAGTGCTTTTCCACAGTCACTGCTAAGGCTACTTAAGGCGGAAACAAATTAAGAGACAAAACTGAGAACTCCTTTATTTTGTCAAGTTTCAAAGAGCTACTACAAACCATGTTGGATTTAGAGTTGCAAATTTATCTATCTATATAGGAGAGAACAGATTTAAACCTAAATATAAAAATTGCTACTGTAGACGAACGCTTCAACCTAGAAGAACAAAATTTGGTGAGCCAAGTGGGATTTGGTTACTTGTCATTACCACCAAGTATCATCAAGATTGGGTGAAAGAATATTTGCTGGTGTTTCGGAAACTCGTTATTTCTTAGAAGCTTGGCAACCCCTCTCAATGAAAGGGCTTTTCCACAGTCTCTGCTTAGGGCTACTTGAAGCGGAAACAAATCATAGAGACAAAACTGAGAACTCCTTTATTTTGTCAAGTTTCAAAGAGCTACTACAAACCATGTTGGATTTAGAGTTCCAAATTCATCTATCTATATAGGAGAGAACAGAGTAAAACCTAAAAATAAAAACTGCTACTGCAGACGAACGCTTCAACCTAGAAGAACAAAATTTGTTGAGCCAAGTGGGATTTGTGTACTTGTCATTTGCACCAAGTATCATCAAGATTGGGTGAAAAAATATTTGCTGGTATTTCAGAAACTCGTTATTTCTTAGAAGCTTGGGAACCCCTCTCAATGAAAGTGCTTCTCCACAGTCTGTGCTTAGGGCTATTAAAGAGGAAACAAACCATAGAGACAAAACTGAGAACTCCTTTATTTTGTCAAGTTTCAAAGAGCCATTGCAAACCATGTTGGATTTAGAGTTCGAAATTCATCTATCTATATAGCAGAGAACAGAGTCAAACCTAAACATAAAAACTGCTACTGTAGAAGAACGCTTCAACCTAGAAGAACAAAATTTGGTGAGCCAAGTGGGATTTGTGTACTGATCATTACCACCAAGTATCATCAAGATTGGGTGAAAAAATATTTGCTGGTATTTCAGAAACTCGTAATTTCTTGGAAGCTGGGCAACCCCTCTGAATGAAAGTGCTTTTCCACAGTCACTGCTTAGGGCTACTTGAAGCGGAAACAAATCAAGAGACAAAACTGAGAACTCCTTTATTTTGTCAAGTTTCAAAGAGCTACTACAAACCATGTTGGATTTAGAGTTCCAAATTAATCTATCTATATAGGAGAGACAGAGTGAAACCTAATTATAAAAACTGCTACTGTAGACGAACGCTTCAACCTAGAAGAACAAAATTTGGTGAGCCAAGTGGGATTTGTGTACTGATATTACCACCAAGTGTCATCAAGATTGCGAGAAAAAATATTTGCTGGTATTTCGGAAACTCATTATTTCTTAGAAGCTTGGCAACCCCTCTCAATGAATGTGCTTTTCCACAGTCTGTGCCTAGGACTACTTAAAGAGGAAACAAAACATAGAGACAAAACTGAGAACTACTTTATTTTGTCAAGTTTCAAAAAGCTACTGCAAACCATGTTTGATTTAGAATTCCAAATTGATCTATCTCTATAGGAGAGAACAGAGTGAAACCTAAATATAAAAATTGCTACTGTAGACGAACGCTTCAACCTAGAAGAACAGAAATTGTTGAGCCAAGTGGGATTTGTGTACCGATCATCACCACCAAGTATCATCAAGATTGGGTGAAAAAATATTTGCTGGTGTTTTGGAAACTCGTTATTTCTTAGAAGCTTGGCAACCCCTCTCAATGAAAGTGCTTTTCCACAGTCTCTGCTTAAGGATACTTGAAGCGGAAACAAATCATAGAGACAAAATTGAGAACTCCTTTATTTTGTCAAGTTTCAAAGAGCTACTACAAACCATGTTTGATTTAGAGTTCCAAATTCATCTATCTATATAGGAGAGAACAGAGTAAAACCTAAAAATAAAAACTGCTACTGTAGACGAATGCTTCAACCTAGAAGAACAAAATTTGGTGAGCCAAGTGGGATTTGTGTACCTGTCACTACCACCAAGTATCATCAAGATTGGGTGAAAAAATATTTGCTGGTATTTCGGAAACTTGTTATTTCTTAGAAGCTTGGGAACCCCTCTCAATGAAAGTGCTTTTCCACAGTCTGTGCCTAGGGCTACTAAAAGTGGAAATAAACCATAGAGACAAAACTGATAACTCCTTTATTTTGTCAAGTTTCAAAGAGCCATTACAAACCATGTTGGATTTAGAGTTCCAAATTCATCTATCTATATAGCAGATAACAGAGTGAAACCTAAACATAAAAACTGCTACTGTAGAAGAACGCTTTAACCTAGAAGAACAAAATTTTGTGAGCCAAGTGGGATTTGTGTACTGATCATTACCACCAAGTATCCTCAAGATTTTGTGAAAAAATGTTTGCTGGTATTTCGGAAACTCATTATTTCTTAGAAGCTTGGCAACCCCTCTCAATGAATGTGCTTTTCCACAGTCACTGCTAAGGCTACTTGAGGCGGAAACAAATCAAGAGACAAAACTGAGAACTCCTTTATTTTGTCAAGTTTCAAAGAGCTACTACAAACCATGTTGGATTTAGAGTTGCAAATTTATCTATCTATATAGGAGAGAACAGATTTAAACCTAAATATAAAAATTGCTACTGTAGACGAACGCTTCAACCTAGAAGAACAAAATTTGGTGAGCCAAGTGGGATTTGGTTACTTGTCATTACCACCAAGTATCATCAAGATTGGGTGAAAAAATATTTGCTGGTGTTTCGGAAACTCGTTATTTCTTAGAAGCTTGGCAACCCCTCTCAATGAAAGGGCTTTTCCACAGTCTCTGCTTAGGGCTACTTGAAGCGGAAACAAATCATAGAGACAAAACTGAGAACTCCTTTATTTTGTCAAGTTTCAAAGAGCTACTACAAACCATGTTGGATTTAGAGTTCCAAATTCATCTATCTATATAGGAGAGAACAGAGTAAAACCTAAAAATAAAAACTGCTACTGCAGACGAACGCTTCAACCTAGAAGAACAAATTTGGTGAGCCAAGTGGGATTTGTGTACCTGTCAGTACCACCAAATATCATCAAGATTGGGTGAAAAAATATTTGCTGGTATTTCGGAAACTTGTTATTTCTTAGAAGCTTGGGAACCCCTCTCAATGAAAGTGCTTTTCCACAGTCTGTGCCTAGGGCTACTAAAAGAGGAAATAAACCATAGAGACAAAACTGATAACTCCTTTATTTTGTCAAGTTTCAAAGAGCCATTACAAACCATGTTGGATTTAGAGTTCCAAATTCATCTATCTATATAGCAGATAACAGAGTGAAACCTAAACATAAAAACTGCTACTGTAGAAGAACGCTTTAACCTAGAAGAACAAAATTTTGTGAGCCAAGTGGGATTTGTGTACTGATCATTACCACCAAGTATCCTCAAGATTGGGTGAAAAAATGTTTGCTGGTATTTCGGAAACTCATTATTTCTTAGAAGCTTGGCAACCCCTCTCAATGAATGTGCTTTTCCACAGTCACTGCTAAGACTACTTGAGGCGGAAACAAATCAAGAGACAAAACTGAGAACTCCTTTATTTTGTCAAGTTTCAAAGAGCTACTACAAACCATGTTGGATTTAGAGTTGCAAATTTATCTATCTATATAGGAGAGAACAGATTTAAACCTAAATATAAAAATTGCTACTGTAGACGAACGCTTCAACCTAGAAGAACAAAATTTGGTGAGCCAAGTGGGATTTGGTTACTTGTCATTACCACCAAGTATCATCAAGATTGGGTGAAAAAATATTTGCTGGTGTTTCGGAAACTCGTTATTTCTTAGAAGCTTGGCAACCCCTCTCAATGAAAGGGCTTTTCCACAGTCTCTGCTTAGGGCTACTTGAAGCGGAAACAAATCATAGAGACAAAACTGAGAACTCCTTTATTTTGTCAAGTTTCAAAGAGCTACTACAAACCATGTTGGATTTAGAGTTCCAAATTCATCTATCTATATAGGAGAGAACAGAGTAAAACCTAAAAATAAAAACTGCTACTGCAGACGAACGCTTCAACATAGAAGAACAAAATTTGGTGAGCCAAGTGGGATTTGTGTACCTGTCACTACCACCAAGTATCATCAAGATTGGGTGAAAAAATATTTGCTGGTATTTCGGAAACTTGTTATTTCTTAGAAGCTTGGGACCCCTCTCAATGAAAGTGCTTTTCCACAGTCTGTGCCTAGGGCTACTAAAAGAGGAAATAAACCATAGAGACAAAACTGATAACTCCTTTATTTTGTCAAGTTTCAAAGAGCCATTACAAACCATGTTGGATTTAGAGTTCCAAATTCATCTATCTATATAGGAGAGAACAGAGTAAAACCTAAAAATAAAAACTGCTACTGCAGACGAACGCTTCAACCTAGAAGAACAAAATTTGTTGAGCCAAGTGGGATTTGTGTACTTGTCATTTGCACCAAGTATCATCAAGATTGGGTGAAAAAATATTTGCTGGTATTTCAGAAACTCGTTATTTCTTAGAAGCTTGGGAACCCCTCTCAATGAAAGTGCTTCTCCACAGTCTGTGCTTAGGGCTATTAAAGAGGAAACAAACCATAGAGACAAAACTGAGAACTCCTTTATTTTGTCAAGTTTCAAAGAGGCATTGCAAACCATGTTGGATTTAGAGTTCGAAATTCATCTATCTATATAGCAGAGAACAGAGTCAAACCTAAACATAAAAACTGCTACTGTAGAAGAACGCTTCAACCTAGAAGAACAAAATTTGGTGAGCCAAGTGGGATTTGTGTACTGATCATTACCACCATGTATCATCAAGATTGGGTGAAAAAATATTTGCTGGTATTTCAGAAACTCGTAATTTCTTGGAAGCTGGGCAACCCCTCTGAATGAAAGTGCTTTTCCACAGTCACTGCTTAGGGCTACTTGAAGCGGAAACAAATCAAGAGACAAAACTGAGAACTCCTTTATTTTGTCAAGTTTCAAAGAGCTACTACAAACCATGTTGGATTTAGAGTTCCAAATTAATCTATCTATATAGGAGAGACAGAGTGAAACCTAATTATAAAAACTGCTACTGTAGACGAACGCTTCAACCTAGAAGAACAAAATTTGGTGAGCCAAGTGGGATTTGTGTACTGATATTACCACCAAGTGTCATCAAGATTGCGAGAAAAAATATTTGCTGGTATTTCGGAAACTCATTATTTCTTAGAAGCTTGGCAACCCCTCTCAATGAATGTGCTTTTCAACAGTCTGTGCCTAGGACTACTTAAAGAGGAAACAAAACATAGAGACAAAACTGAGAACTACTTTATTTTGTCAAGTTTCAAAAAGCTACTGCAAACCATGTTTGATTTAGAATTCCAAATTGATCTATCTCTATAGGAGAGAACAGAGTGAAACCTAAATATAAAAATTGCTACTGTAGACGAACGCTTCAACCTAGAAGAACAGAAATTGTTGAGCCAAGTGGGATTTGTGTACCGATCATCACCACCAAGTATCATCAAGATTGGGTGAAAAAATATTTGCTGGTGTTTTGGAAACTCGTTATTTCTTAGAAGCTTGGCAACCCCTCTCAATGAAAGTGCTTTTCCACAGTCTCTGCTTAAGGATACTTGAAGCGGAAACAAATCATAGGGACAAAATTGAGAACTCCTTTATTTTGTCAAGTTTCAAAGAGCTACTACAAACCATGTTTGATTTAGAGTTCCAAATTCATCTATCTATATAGGAGAGAACAGAGTAAAACCTAAAAATAAAAACTGCTACTGTAGACGAATGCTTCAACCTAGAAGAACAAAATTTGGTGAGCCAAGTGGGATTTGTGTACCTGTCACTACCACCAAGTATCATCAAGATTGGGTGAAAAAATATTTGCTGGTATTTCGGAAACTTGTTATTTCTTAGAAGCTTGGGAACCCCTCTCAATGAAAGTGCTTTTCCACAGTCTGTGCCTAGGGCTACTAAAAGTGGAAATAAACCATAGAGACAAAACTGATAACTCCTTTATTTTGTCAAGTTTCAAAGAGCCATTACAAACCATGTTGGATTTAGAGTTCCAAATTCATCTATCTATATAGCAGATAACAGAGTGAAACCTAAACATAAAAACTGCTACTGTAGAAGAACGCTTTAACCTAGAAGAACAAAATTTTGTGAGCCAAGTGGGATTTGTGTACTGATCATTACCACCAAGTATCCTCAAGATTTTGTGAAAAAATGTTTGCTGGTATTTCGGAAACTCATTATTTCTTAGAAGCTTGGCAACCCCTCTCAATGAATGTGCTTTTCCACAGTCACTGCTAAGGCTACTTGAGGCGGAAACAAATCAAGAGACAAAACTGAGAACTCCTTTATTTTGTCAAGTTTCAAAGAGCTACTACAAACCATGTTGGATTTAGAGTTGCAAATTTATCTATCTATATAGGAGAGAACAGATTTAAACCTAAATATAAAAATTGCTACTGTAGACGAACGCTTCAACCTAGAAGAACAAAATTTGGTGAGCCAAGTGGGATTTGGTTACTTGTCATTACCACCAAGTATCATCAAGTATGGGTGAAAAAATATTTGCTGGTGTTTTGGAAACTCGTTATTTCTTAGAAGCTTGGCAATCCCTCTCAATGAAAGGGCTTTTCCACAGTCTCTGCTTAGGGCTACTTGAAGCGGAAACAAATCATAGAGACAAAACTGAGAACTCCTTTATTTTGTCAAGTTTCAAAGAGCTACTACAAACCATGTTGGATTTAGAGTTCCAAATTCATCTATCTATATAGGAGAGAACAGAGTAAAACCTAAAAATAAAAACTGCTACTGCAGACGAACGCTTCAACCTAGAAGAACAAAATTTGGTGAGCCAAGTGCGATTTGTGTACCTGTCACTACCACCAAGTATCATCAAGATTGGGTGAAAAAATATTTGCTGGTATTTCGGAAACTTGTTATTTCTTAGAAGCTTGGGAACCCCTCTCAATGAAAGTGCTTTTCCACAGTCTGTGCCTAGGGCTACTAAAAGAGGAAATAAACCATAGAGACAAAACTGATAACTCCTTTATTTTGTCAAGTTTCAAAGAGCCATTACAAACCATGTTGGATTTAGAGTTCCAAATTCATCTATCTATATAGCAGATTAACAGAGTGAAACCTAAACATAAAAACTGCTACTGTAGAAGAACGCTTTAACCTAGAAGAACAAAATTTTGTGAGCCAAGTGGGATTTGTGTACTGATCATTACCACCAAGTATCCTCAAGATTGGGTGAAAAAATGTTTGCTGGTATTTCGGAAACTCATTATTTCTTAGAAGCTTGGCAACCCCTCTCAATGAATGTGCTTTTCCACAGTCACTGCTAAGGCTACTTGAGGCGGAAACAAATCAAGAGACAAAACTGAGAACTCCTTTATTTTGTCAAGTTTCAAAGAGCTACTACAAACCATGTTGGATTTAGAGTTGCAAATTTATCTATCTATATAGGAGAGAACAGATTTAACCTAAATATAAAAATTGCTACTGTAGACGAACGCTTCAACCTAGAAGAACAAAATTTGGTGAGCCAAGTGGGATTTGGTTACTTGTCATTACCACCAAGTATCATCAAGATTGGGTGAAAAAATATTTGCTGGTGTTTCGGAAACTCGTTATTTCTTAGAAGCTTGGCAACCCCTCTCAATGAAAGGGCTTTTCCACAGTCTCTGCTTAGGGCTACTTGAAGCGGAAACAAATCATAGAGACAAAACTGAGAACTCCTTTATTTTGTCAAGTTTCAAAGAGCTACTACAAACCATGTTGGATTTAGAGTTCCAAATTCATCTATCTATATAGGAGAGAACAGAGTAAAACCTAAAAATAAAACTGCTACTGCAGACGAACGCTTCAACCTAGAAGAACAAAATTTGGTGAGCCAAGTGGGATTTGTGTACCTGTCACTACCACCAAGTATCATCAAGATTGGGTGAAAAAATATTTGCTGGTATTTCGGAAACTTGTTATTTCTTAGAAGCTTGGGAACCCCTCTCAATGAAAGTGCTTTTCCACAGTCTGTGCCTAGGGCTACTAAAAGAGGAAATAAACCATAGAGACAAAACTGATAACTCCTTTATTTTGTCAAGTTTCAAAGAGCCATTACAAACCATGTTGGATTTAGAGTTCCAAATTCATCTATCTATATAGGAGAGAACAGAGTAAAACCCTAAAAATAAAAACTGCTACTGCAGACGAACGCTTCAACCTAGAAGAACAAAATTTGTTGAGCCAAGTGGGATTTGTGTACTTGTCATTTGCACCAAGTATCATCAAGATTGGGTGAAAAAATATTTGCTGGTATTTCAGAAACTCGTTATTTCTTAGAAGCTTGGGAACCCCTCTCAATGAAAGTGCTTCTCCACTGTCTGTGCTAGGGCTATTAAAGAGGAACAAACCATAGAGACAAAACTGAGAACTACTTTATTTTGTCAAGTTTCAAAAAGCTACTGCAAACCATGTTTGATTTAGAATTCCAAATTGATCTATCTCTATAGGAGAGAACAGAGTGAAACCTAAATATAAAAATTGCTACTGTAGACGAACGCTTCAACCTAGAAGAACAGAAATTGTTGAGCCAAGTGGGATTTGTGTACCGATCATCACCACCAAGTATCATCAAGATTGGGTGAAAAAATATTTGCTGGTGTTTTGGAAACTCGTTATTTCTTAGAAGCTTGGCAATCCCTCTCAATGAAAGGGCTTTTCCACAGTCTCTGCTTAGGGCTACTTGAGCGGAAACAAATCATAGAGACAAAACTGAGAACTCCTTTATTTTGTCAAGTTTCAAAGAGCTACTACAAACCATGTTGGATTTAGAGTTCCAAATTCATCTATCTATATAGGAGAGAACAGAGTAAAACTAAAAATAAAAACTGCTACTGCAGACGAACGCTTCAACCTAGAAGAACAAAATTTGGTGAGCCAAGTGGGATTTGTGTACCTGTCACTACCACCAAGTATCATCAAGATTGGGTGAAAAAATATTTGCTGGTATTTCGGAAACTTGTTTATTTCTTAGAAGCTTGGGAACCCTCTCAATGAAAGTGCTTTTCCACAGTCTGTGCCTAGGGCTACTAAAAGAGGAAATAAACCATAGAGACAAAACTGATAACTCCTTTATTTTGTCAAGTTTCAAAGAGCCATTACAAACCATGTTGGATTTAGAGTTCCAAATTCATCTATCTATATAGCAGATAACAGAGTGAAACCTAAACATAAAAACTGCTACTGTAGAAGAACGCTTTAACCTAGAAGAACAAAATTTTGTGAGCCAAGTGGGATTTGTGTACTGATCATTACCACCAACTATCCTCAAGATTGGGTGAAAAAATGTTTGCTGGTATTTCGGAAACTCATTATTTCTTAGAAGCTTGGCAACCCCTCTCAATGAATGTGCTTTTCCACAGTCACTGCTAAGGCTACTTGAGGCGGAAACAAATCAAGAGACAAAACTGAGAACTCCTTTATTTTGTCAAGTTTCAAAGAGCTACTACAAACCATGTTGGATTTAGAGTTGCAAATTTATCTATCTATATAGGAGAGAACAGATTTAAACCTAAATATAAAAATTGCTACTGTAGACGAACGCTTCAACCTAGAAGAACAAAATTTGGTGAGCCAAGTGGGATTTGGTTACTTGTCATTACCACCAAGTATCATCAAGATTGGGTGAAAAAATATTTGCTGGTGTTTCGGAAACTCGTTATTTCTTAGAAGCTTGGCAACCCCTCTCAATGAAAGGGCTTTTCCACAGTCTCTGCTTAGGGCTACTTGAAGCGGAAACAAATCATAGAGACAAAACTGAGAACTCCTTTATTTTGTCAAGTTTCAAAGAGCTACTACAAACCATGTTGGATTTAGAGTTCCAAATTCATCTATCTATATAGGAGAGAACAGAGTAAAACCTAAAAATAAAAACTGCTACTGCAGACGAACGCTTCAACCTAGAAGAACAAAATTTGGTGAGCCAAGTGGGATTTGTGTACCTGTCACTACCACCAAGTATCATCAAGATTGGGTGAAAAAATATTTGCTGGTATTTCGGAAACTTGTTATTTCTTAGAAGCTTGGGAACCCCTCTCAATGAAAGTGCTTTTCCACAGTCTGTGCCTAGGGCTACTAAAAGAGGAAATAAACCATAGAGACAAAACTGATAACTCCTTTATTTTGTCAAGTTTCAAAGAGCCATTACAAACCATGTTGGATTTAGAGTTCCAAATTCATCTATCTATATAGGAGAGAACAGAGTAAAACCTAAAAATAAAAACTGCTACTGCAGACGAACGCTTCAACCTAGAAGAACAAAATTTGTTGAGCCAAGTGGGATTTGTGTACTTGTCATTTGCACCAAGTATCATCAAGATTGGGTGAAAAAATATTTGCTGGTATTTCAGAAACTCGTTATTTCTTAGAAGCTTGGGAACCCCTCTCAATGAAAGTGCTTCTCCACTGTCTGTGCTTAGGGCTATTAAAGAGGAAACAAACCATAGAGACAAAACTGAGAACTACTTTATTTTGTCAAGTTTCAAAAAGCTACTGCAAACCATGTTTGATTTAGAATTCCAAATTGATCTATCTCTATAGGAGAGAACAGAGTGAAACCTAAATATAAAAATTGCTACTGTAGACGAACGCTTCAACCTAGAAGAACAGAAATTGTTGAGCCAAGTGGGATTTGTGTACCGATCATCACCACCAAGTATCATCAAGATTGGGTGAAAAAATATTTGCTGGTGTTTTGGAAACTCGTTATTTCTTAGAAGCTTGGCAACCCCTCTCAATGAAAGTGCTTTTCCACAGTCTCTGCTTAAGGATACTTGAAGCGGAAACAAATCATAGAGACAAAATTGAGAACTCCTTTATTTTGTCAAGTTTCAAAGAGCTACTACAAACCATGTTGGATTTAGAGTTCCAAATTCATCTATCTATATAGGAGAGAACAGAGTAAAACCTAAAAATAAAAACTGCTACTGTAGACGAATGCTTCAACCTAGAAGAACAAAATTTGGTGAGCCAAGTGGGATTTGTGTACCTGTCACTACCACCAAGTATCATCAAGATTGGGTGAAAAAATATTTGCTGGTATTTCGGAAACTTGTTATTTCTTAGAAGCTTGGGAACCCCTCTCAATGAAAGTGCTTTTCCACAGTCTGTGCCTAGGGCTACTAAAAGTGGAAATAAACCATAGAGACAAAACTGATAACTCCTTTATTTTGTCAAGTTTCAAAGAGCCATTACAAACCATGTTGGATTTAGAGTTCCAAATTCATCTATCTATATAGCAGATAACAGAGTGAAACCTAAACATAAAAACTGCTACTGTAGAAGAACGCTTTAACCTAGAAGAACAAAAATTTTGTGAGCCAAGTGGGATTTGTGTACTGATCATTACCACCAAGTATCCTCATGATTTTGTGAAAAAATGTTTGCTGGTATTTCGGAAACTCATTATTTCTTAGAAGCTTGGCAACCCCTCTCAATGAATGTGCTTTTCCACAGTCACTGCTAAGGCTACTTGAGGCGGAAACAAATCAAGAGACAAAACTGAGAACTCCTTTATTTTGTCAAGTTTCAAAGAGCTACTACAAACCATGTTGGATTTAGAGTTGCAAATTTATCTATCTATATAGGAGAGAACAGATTTAAACCTAAATATAAAAATTGCTACTGTAGACGAACGCTTCAACCTAGAAGAACAAAATTTGGTGAGCCAAGTGGGATTTGGTTACTTGTCATTACCACCAAGTATCATCAAGATTGGGTGAAAAAATATTTGCTGGTGTTTCGGAAACTCGTTATTTCTTAGAAGCTTGGCAACCCCTCTCAATGAAAGGGCTTTTCCACAGTCTCTGCTTAGGGCTACTTGAAGCGGAAACAAATCATAGAGACAAAACTGAGAACTCCTTTATTTTGTCAAGTTTCAAAGAGCTACTACAAACCATGTTGGATTTAGAGTTCCAAATTCATCTATCTATATAGGAGAGAACAGAGTAAAACCTAAAAATAAAAACTGCTACTGCAGACGAACGTTTCAACCTAGAAGAACAAAATTTGTTGAGCCAAGTGGGATTTGTGTACTTGTCATTTGCACCAAGTATCATCAAGATTGGGTGAAAAAATATTTGCTGGTATTTCAGAAACTCGTTATTTCTTAGAAGCTTGGGAACCCCTCTCAATGAAAGTGCTTCTCCACAGTCTGTGCTTAGGGCTATTAAAGAGGAAACAAACCATAGAGACAAAACTGAGAACTCCTTTATTTTGTCAAGTTTCAAAGAGCCATTGCAAACCATGTTGGATTTAGAGTTCGAAATTCATCTATCGATATAGCAGAGAACAGAGTCAAACCTAAACATAAAAACTGCTACTGTAGAAGAACGCTTCAACCTAGAAGAACAAAATTTGGTGAGCCAAGTGGGATTTGTGTACTGATCATTACCACCAAGTATCATCAAGATTGCGAGAAAAAATATTTGCTGGTATTTCAGAAACTCGTAATTTCTTGGAAGCTGGGCAACCCCTCTGAATGAAAGTGCTTTTCCACAGTCACTGCTTAGGGCTACTTGAAGCGGAAACAAATCAAGAGACAAAACTGAGAACTCCTTTATTTTGTCAAGTTTCAAAGAGCTACTACAAACCATGTTGGATTTAGAGTTCCAAATTAATCTATCTATATAGGAGAGACAGAGTGAAACCTAATTATAAAAACTGCTACTGTAGACGAACGCTTCAACCTAGAAGAACAAAATTTGGTGAGCCAAGTGGGATTTGTGTACTGATATTACCACCAAGTGTCATCAAGATTGCGAGAATAAATATTTGCTGGTATTTCGGAAACTCATTATTTCTTAGAAGCTTGGCAACCCCTCTCAATGAATGTGCTTTTCCACAGTCTGTGCCTAGGACTACTTAAAGAGGAAACAAAACATAGAGACAAAACTGAGAACTACTTTATTTTGTCAAGTTTCAAAAAGCTACTGCAAACCATGTTTGATTTAGAATTCCAAATTGATCTATCTCTGTAGGAGAGAACAGAGTGAAACCTAAATATAAAAATTGCTACTGTAGACGAACGCTTCAACCTAGAAGAACAGAAATTGTTGAGCCAAGTGGGATTTGTGTACCGATCATCACCACCAAGTATCATCAAGATTGAGTGAAAAAATATTTGCTGGTGTTTTGGAAACTCGTTATTTCTTAGAAGCTTGGCAACCCCTCTCAATGAAAGTGCTTTTCCACAGTCTCTGCTTAAGGATACTTGAAGCGGAAACAAATCATAGAGACAAAATTGAGAACTCCTTTATTTTGTCAAGTTTCAAAGAGCTACTACAAACCATGTTTGATTTAGAGTTCCAAATTCATCTATCTATATAGGAGAGAACAGAGTAAAACCTAAAAATAAAAACTGCTAGTGTAGACGAATGCTTCAACCTAGAAGAACAAAATTTGGTGAGCCAAGTGGGATTTGTGTACCTGTCACTACCACCAAGTATCATCAAGATTGGGTGAAAAAATAATTGCTGGTATTTCGGAAACTTGTTATTTCTTAGAAGCTTGGGAACCCCTCTCAATGAAAGTGCTTTTCCACAGTCTGTGCCTAGGGCTACTAAAAGAGGAAATAAACCATAGAGACAAAACTGATAACTCCTTTATTTTGTCAAGTTTCAAAGAGCCATTACAAACCATGTTGGATTTAGAGTTCCAAATTCATCTATCTATATAGCAGATAACAGAGTGAAACCTAAACATAAAAACTGCTACTGTAGAAGAACGCTTTAACCTAGAAGAACAAAATTTTGTGAGCCAAGTGGGATTTGTGTACTGATCATTACCACCAAGTATCCTCAAGATTGGGTGAAAAAATGTTTGCTGGTATTTCATAAACTCGTAATTTCTTGGAAGCTTGGCAACCACACTCAATGAAAGTGCTTTTCCACAGTCACTGCTATGGCTACTTGAGGCGGAAACAAATCAAGAGACAAAACTGAGAACTCATTTATTTTGTCAAGTTTCAAACAGCTACTACAAACCATGTTGGATTTAGAGTTGCAAATTTATCTATCTATATAGGAGAGAACAGATTTAAACCTAAATATAAAAATTGCTACTGTAGACGAACGCTTCAACCTAGAAGAACAAAATTTGGTGAGCCCAGTGGGATTTGTGAACCGATTATTACCACCAAGTATCATCACGATTGGGTGAAAAAATATTTGCTGGTATTTTGGAAACTCGTAATTTAATGGAAGCTTGGCAACCCCTTTCAATGAAAGTGCTTTTCCACAGTCTGTGCCTAGGTCTACTTGAAGAGGAAACAAAACATAGAGACAAAACTGTGAACTACTTTATTTTGTCAAGTTTCAAAGAGCTACTGCAAACCATGTTTGATTTAGAGTTCCAAATTCATCTTTCTCTATTGGAGAGAACAGAGTGAAACCTAAATATAAAAACTGCTACTGTAGACGAACGCTTCAACCTAGAAGAACAGAATTTGTTGAGGCAAGTGGGATTTGTGTACCGATCATCACCATCAAGTATCATCAAGATTGGGTGAAAAAATATTTGCTGGTGTTTCAGAAACTCGTTATTTCTTAGAAGGTTGGCAACCCCTCTCAATGAAAGTGCTTTTCCACAGTCTGTGCCTAGGGCTACTAAAATAGGAAATAAACCATAGAGACAAAACTGATAACTCCTTTATTTTGTCAAGTTTCAAAGAGCCATTACAAACCATGTTGGATTTAGAGTTCCAAATTCATCTATCTATATAGCAGAGAACAGAGTGAAACCTAAACATAAAAACTGCTACTGTAGAAGAACACTTTAACCTAGAAGAACAAAATTTTGTGAGCCAAGTGGGATTTGTGTACTGATCATTACCACCAAGTATCCTCAAGATTGGGTGAAAAAATATTTGCTGGTATTTCATAAACTCGTAATTTCTTGGAAGCTTGGCAACCACACTCAATGAAAGTGCTTTTCCACAGTCACTGCTTAGGGCTACTTGAAGCGGAAACAAATCAAGAGACAAAACTGAGAACTCCTTTATTTTGTCAAGTTTCAAAGAGCTACTACAAAACATGTTGGATTTAGAGTTGCAAATTTATCTATCTATATAGGAGAGAACAGATTGAAACCTAAATATAAAAATTGCTATTGTAGACGAACGCTTCAACCTAGAAGTACAGAAATTGTTGAGCCAAGTGGAATTTGTGTACCGATCATCACCACCAAGGATCATCAAGATTGGGTGAAAAAATATTTGCTGGTGTTTCGAAAACTCGTTATTTCTAAGAAGCTTGGCAACCCCTCTCAAGGAAAGTGCTTTTCCACAGTCTCTGCTTAGGGCTTCTTGAAGCGGAAACAAATCATAGAGACAAAATTGAGAACTCCTTTATTTTGTCAAGTTTCAAAGAGCTACTACAAACCATGTTGGATTTAGAGTTCCAAATTCATCTATCTATATAGGAGAGAACAGAGTAAAACCTAAAAATAAAAACTACTACTGTAGACGAACGCTTCAACCTAGAAGAACAAAATTTGGTGAGCCAAGTTGGATTTGTGTACCTGTCACTACCCCCAAGTATCGTCAAGATTGGGTGAAAAAATATTTGCTGGTATTTCGGAAACTTGTTATTTCTTAGAAGCTTGGGTACCCCTCTCAATGAAAGTGCTTTTCCACAGTCTGTGCCTAGGGCTACTTGAAGAGGAAACAAATAATAGAGACAAAACTGAGAACTCCTTTATTTTGTCAAGTTTCAAAGAGCTAGTACAAACCATGTTGGATTTGCAGTTCCAAATTCATCTATCTCTATAGGAGAGAACAGAGTGAAACCTAAATATAAAAAGTGCTACGGTAGACGAACGCTTCAACCTAGAAGAACAGAATTTGGTGAGCCAAGTGTGATTTGTGAACCGATCATTACCACCAATTATCATCAAGATTGGGTGAAAAAATATTTTCTGGTATTTCGGAAACTCGTAATTTCTTGGAAGCTTGGCAACCTCACTCAATGAAAGTGCTTTTCCACAGTCTGTGCCTAGGACTACTTGAAGAGAAAACAAAACATAGAGACAAAACTGAGAACTACTTTATTTTGTCAAGTTTCAAAGAGCTACTACAAAACATGTTGGATTTAGAGTTGCAAATTTATCTATCTATATAGGAGAGAACAGATTGAAACCTAAATATAAAAATTGCTATTGTAGACGAACGCTTCAACCTAGAAGAACAAAATTTTGTGAGCCAAGTGGGATTTGTGTACTTATCATTACCACCAAGTATCCTCAAGATTGGGTGAAAAAATATTTGCTGGTATTTCAGAAACTCGTAATTTCTTGGAAGCTTGGCAACCACACTCAATGAAAGTGCTTTTCCACAGTCACTGCTTAGGGCTACTTGAAGCGGAAACAAATCAAGAGACAAAACTGAGAACTCCTTTATTTTGTCAAGTTTCAAAGAGCTACTACAAACCATGTTGGATTTAGAGTTGCAAATTTATCTATCTATATAGGAGAGAACAGATTGAAACCTAAATATAAAAATTGCTACTGTAGACGAATGCTTCAATTTAGAAGAACAAAATTTGGTGAGCCCAGCGGGATTTGTGAACCGATCATTACCACCAAGTATCATCACGATTGGGTGAAAAAATATTTGCTGGTATTTCGGAAACTCGTAATTTAATTTAAGCTTGGCAACCCCTTTCAATGAAAGTGCTTTTCCACAGTCTCTGCCTAGGACTACTTGAAGAGGAAACAAAACATAGAGACAAAACTGTGAACTACTTTATTTTGTCAAGTTTCAAAGAGCTACTGCAAACCATGTTTGATTTAGAGTTCCAAATTCATCTATCTCTATAGGAGAGAACATATTGAAACCTAAATATAAAAACTGCTACTGTAGACGAACGCTTCAACCTAGAGGAACAGAATTTGTTGAGGCAAGTGGGATTTGTGTACCGATCATCACCACCAAGTATCATCAAGATTGGGTGAAAAAATATTTGCTGGTGTTTCGGAAACTCGTTATTTCTTAGAAGCTTGGCAACCCCTCTCAATGAAAGTGCTTTTCCACAGTCTCTGCTTAGGGCTACTTGAAGCGGAAACAAATCATGAGACAAAACTGAGAACTCCTTTATTTTGTCAAGTTTCAAAGAGCTCCTACAAACCATGTTGGATTTAGAATTCCAAATTCATCTATCTATATAGGAGAGACAGAGGGAAACCTAAATATAAAAACTGTTACTGTAGACGAACGCTTCAACCTAGAAGAACAAAATTTGGTGAGCCAAGTGGGATTTGTGTACTGATCATTACCACCAAGTATCATCAAGATTGCGAGAAAAAATTTTTGCTGGTATTTCGGAAACTCGTAATTTCTTGGAAGCTTGGCAACCCCTCTCAATGAAAGTGCTTTTCCACAGTCACTGCTTAGGGCTACTTGAAGCGGAAACAAATCAAGACACAAAACTGAGAACTCCTTTATTTTGTCAAGTTTCAAAGAGCTACTACAAACCATGTTGGATTTAGAGTTCCAAATTAATCTATCTATATAGGAGAGACAGAGTGAAACCTAATTATAAAAACTGCTACTGTAGACGAACGCTTCAACCTAGAAGAACAAAATTTGGTGAGCCAAGTGGGATTTGTGTACTGATCATTACCACCAAGTGTCATCAAGATTGCGAGAAAAAATATTTGCTGGTATTTCGGAAACTCGTTATTTCTTAGAAGCTTGGCAACCCCTCTCAATGAATGTGCTTTTCCACAGTCTGTGCCTAGGTCTACTTGAAGAGGAAACAAAACATAGAGACAAAACTGAGAACTACTTTATTTTGTCAAGTTTCAAAAAGCTACTGCAAACCATGTTTGATTTAGAGTTCCAAATTGATCTATCTCTATAGGAGAGAACAGAGTGAAACCTAAAAATAAAAACTGCTACTGTAAACGAACGCTTCAACTTAGAAGAACAAAATATGGTGAGCCAAGTGGGATTTGTGTGCTGATCATTACCACACAGTATCATCAATATTGAGTGAAAAAATATTTCTTGGTATTTCGGAAACTCGTTTTTTCATAGAATCTTGGCAACCCCTTTCACTGAAAGTGCTTTTCCACAGTCTCTGTCTAGGACTACTTGAAGAGGAAATAAACCATAGAGACAAAACTGAGAACTCCTTTATTTTGTCAAGTTTCAAAGAGCTACTACAAACCATGTTGGATTTAGAGTTCCAAATTCATCTATCTATATAGGAGAGAACAGAGGGAAACCTAAATATAAATACTGCTACTGTAGACGAAGGCTTCAAACTAGAGATCAAAATTTGGTGAGCCAAATGGGATTTGTGTACTGATCATTACCACCAAGTATCATCAAGATTGGGTGAATAAATATTTGCTGGTATTTCGGAAACACGTTATTTCTTAGAAGCATGGCAACCTGTCTCATTGAAAGTGCTTTTTTAACCGTTTGTGCCTAGGGTATTTGAAGAGGAAACAAACCATAGAGACAAAACTGAGAACTCCTTTCTTTTGTCAAGTTTCAAGGAGCTACCATACTACAAACCAAGTTGGATTTAGAGTTCCAAATTCATCTATCTATATAGGAGAGAACAGAGGGAACCCTAAAAATATAAACTGCTACTGTAAACGAAAGCTTCAACCTAGTAGAACAAAATTTGGTGAGTCAGTGGGATTTGTGTACCGATCATTACCACCAAGTATCATCAAGATTGGGTGAAAAAATATTTGCTGGTACTTCGGAAACTCGTTATTTCTTAGAAGCTTGGAAACCCCTCTCAATGAAAGTGCTTTTCCACCGTCTGTGCGTAGGGCTACTTGAAGAACAAACAAACCATAGAGACAAAATGAGAACTCCTTTATGTTCTCATGTTTCAAAGAGCAATTACAAACCATGCTGGATTTAGTGTTCCAAATTCAATTATCTATATAGGAGAGTACAGAGTGAAACCTAAATATAAAAACTGCTACTGTAGACGAACGCTTCAACCTAGAAGAACAAAATTTGGTGAGCCAAGTGGGATTTCTGTACTGATCATTACCACCAAGTACCATCAAGATTGGGTGAAAAAATATTTACTGGTATTTCGGAAATTCGTTATTTCTTAGAAGCTTGGCAACCCCTCTCAATGAAAGTGCTTTTCCACAGTCTGTGCCTAGGGCTACTTGAGAAGAAACAAACCATAGAGACAAAACTGAGAACTCCTTTATTTTCTCAATTTTCAAAGAGCTATTACAAAGCATGTTGGATTTACTGTTCCAAATTCATCTATCTATATAGGAGAGTACAGAGTGAAACCTAAATATAAAAACAGCTACTGTAGACGAACGCTTCAACCTAGAAGAATAAAATTTAGTGAGCCAAGTGGGATTTGTGTACTGATCATTACCAACAAGTATCATCAAGATTGGGTGAAAAAATATTTGCTGGTATTTCGGAAACTCATTATTTCTTAGAAGCTTGTCAACCCCTCTCAATGAAAATGCTTCTCCACAGTATCTGCTTAGGGCTACTTGAAGCGGAAACAAATAATAGAGACAAAACTGAGAACTCCTTTATTTTTTCAAGTTTCAAAGAGCTTCTACAAACCATGTTGGAATTAGAGTTCCAAATTCATATATCTGTATAAAAGAGAACAGAGTGAAACGAAAAAATAAAAACTGCTACTGTAAACGAACGCTTCAACCTAGAAGAACAACATTCGGTGAGCCAAGTGGGATTTGTGTACTGTCATTACCACCACGTTTCATGAAGATTGGGTGAAAAAATATTTGCTGCCATTTCGGAAACTCGTAATTCCTTGGAAGCTTTGCAAACCCTTTCAATAAATGTGCTTTTCCACAGTCTGTGCCTAGGGCTACATGAACCGGAAACAAATCATAGAGACAAAACTGAGAACACCTTTATTTTGACGAGTTTCAAAGAGCTACTACACACCATGTTGGATTTAGAGTTCCAAATTCATCTCTCTATATAGGAGAGAACAGAGTGAAACCTTAATATAAAAACTGCTAATGTAGACGAACGCTTCAACCTAGAAGAACAAAATTTGGTGAGCCAAGTGGGATTTGTTTACTGATCATTACCACCAAGAATCATCAACATTGGGTAAAAAAATATTTGCTGGTATTTCGGAAACTCGTTATTTCTTAGACGCTTGGCAACCACTCTCAATGAAAGTGCTTTTCCACAGTCTGTGCCTAGGGCTACATGAAGAGTAAACAAACCATAGAGACAAAACTGAGAACTACTTTATTTTGTCAAGTTTCAAAGAGCTATTACATACCATGCTGAATTTAGAGTTCCAAATTCATCTCTCTATATAGGAGAGAACAGAGTGAAACCTAAATATAAATACTGCTACTGTAGACGAACGCTTCAACCTAGAAGAACTCAATTTGGTGAGCAAAGTGGGATTTGTGTACTGATCATTTCCACCAAGTATCATCAAGATTGGGTGCAAAAATATTTGCTGGTATTTCGGAAACTCGTTATTTCTTAGAAGCTTGGCAACCCCTCTCAATGAAAGTGCTTTTCCACACTCTGTGCCTAGGGCTACTTGAAGAGGAAACAAACCATAGAGACAAAACTGAGAACTCCTTTATTTTGTCAAGTTTCAAATAGCCACTACAAAAAATGTTGGATTAGAGTTCCAAATTCATCTATATATACGAGAGAACAGTGTGAAACCTAAACATAAAAACTGCTACTGTAGAAGAACGCTTCAAACTAGAAGAACAAAATTTTGTGAGCCAAGTGGGATTTGGGTTCTGATCATTACCACCAAATATCCTCAAGATTGGGTGAAAAAATATTTGCTGGTATTTCGGAAACTCGTAATTTCTTGGAAGCTTGGCAACCCCTCTCAATGAAAGTGCTTTTCCACAGTCTGTGCATAGGACTACTTGAAGAGGAAACAAAACATAGAGACAAAACTGAGAACTCCTTTATTTTGTCAAGTTTCAAAGAGCTACTGCAAACCATGTTGGATTCAGAGTTCCAAATTCATCTATCTCTATAGGAGAGAACAGAGTGAAACCTAAATATAAAAACTGCTACTGTAGACGAACGCCTCAACCTAGAAGAACAAAATTTTGTGAGCCCAGTGGGATTTGTGTACTGATCATCACCACGAAGTATCATCAAGATTGGGTGAAAAAATATTTGCTGGTTTTTCAGAAACCCTTTATTTCTTAGAAGTTTGGCAACCCCACTCAATGAAAGTGCTTTTCCACAGTCTGTACCTATGACTACTTGAAGAGGAAACAAACCATAGAATCAAAACTGAGAACTCCTTTATTTTGTCAAGTTTCAAAGAGCTACTACCAACCGTGTTGGATTTGGAGTTCCAATTTCATCTATCTATATAGGAGAGTACAGAGTGAAACCTAAATATAAAAACTGCTACTGTAGATGAACGCTGCAATCTAGAAGAATAAAATTTGGTGAGCCAAGTGGGATTTGTGTACTGATCATTACCACCAGTATCATCAACATTGGGTGAAAAAATATTTGCTGGTATTTCGGAAATTCGTTATTTCTTAGAAGCTTGGCGCCCCTCTCAATGAAAGTGCTTTTCCACCGTTGTTGCCTAGGGCTAATTGAAGAGGAAACAAACCATTGAGCAAAACTGAGAACTCCGTTCTTTTGTCAAGTTTCAAAGAGCTACTACAAACCATGTTGGATTTAGAGTTCCAATTTCATCTATCTATATAGGAGAGTACAGAGTGAAACCTAAATATAAAAACTGCTACTGTAGATGAAAGCTGCAATCTAGAAGAATAAAATTTGGTGAGAAAGTGGGATTTGTGTACTGATCATTACCACCATGTATCATCAGGTTGGGTGAAAAAATATTTGCTGGTATTTCGGAAACTCGTAATTTCTTGGAAGCTTTGCAACCCCTCTCAATGAAAGTGCTTTTCCACAGTCTCTGCTTAGGGCTACTTGAAGCAGAAACAAATCATAGAGAAAAAACTGAGAACTCCTTTATTTTGTCAAGTTTCAAAGAGCTACTACAAACCATCTTAGTTTTAGAGTTCCAAATTCATCTATCTATATAGGAGAGAACAGAGTGAAACCTAAACATAAAAACTGCCACTGTAAACGAACGCGTCAACTTAGAAGAACAAAATTTGGTGAGCCAAGAGGGATTTGTGGACTTGTCATTACCACCATGTATCATCAACATTGGGAGAAAAAATATTTGCTGCTATTTCGGAAACTCGTAATTTCTTGGAAGCTTGGCAACCCCTCTCAATGAAAGTGCTTTTCCGCAGTCTGTGCCTAGGGCTACGGGAAGAGGAAACAAACCATAAAGACAAAACTGAGAACTCCTTTATTTTGTCAAGTTTCAAAGAGCTATTACACACCATGTTGGATTTAGAGTTCCAAATTCATCTATCTATATAGGAGAGAAAAGAGGGAAACCTAAAAATATAAACTGCTACTGTAAACGAACGCTTTAACCGCGAAGAACAAAATTTGGTGAGTCAGTGGGATTTGTGTACCGATCATTACCACCAAGAATCATCAAGATTGGGTCAAAAAATATTTCTGGTATTTCGGAAACTCGTTATTTCTTAGCAGCTTGGCAAACCCACTCAATGAATATGCTTTTCCACCGTCTGTGCCTAGGGCTGCTTGAAGAGGAAACAAACCATAGAGGCAAAACTGAGAACTCCTTTATTTTGTCAAGTTTCAAAGAGCTACTACAAACCATGTTGGATTTAGAGTTCCAAATTCATCTATCTATATTGGAGAGAACAGAGGGAAACCTAAAAATAAAAACTGCTACTGTAAACGGACGCTTCAACTTAGAAGAACAAAATTTGGTGAGCCAAGTGGGATTTGTGTGCTGATCATTACCACACAGTATCATCAATATTGGGTGAAAAAATATTTCCTGGTATTTCGGAAACTCGTTTTTTCATAGAATCTTGGCAACCCCTTTCACTGAAAGTGCTTTTCCACAGTCTCTGTCTAGGACTACTTGAAGAGGAAACAAACCATAGAGACAAAACTGAGAACTCCTTTATTTTGTCAAGTTTCAAAGAGCTACTACAAACCATACTGTAATTATAGTTCCAAATTCATCTCTCTATATAGGAGAGAACAGAGTGAAACCTAAATATAAAAACTGGTAATGTAGACGAACGCTTCAACCTAGAAGAACAAAATTTGGTGAGCCAAGTGGGATTTGTGTAGTCATCATTACCACCAAGTATCATAAAGATTGGGTGAAAAAATATTTGCTGGTATTTCGGAAACTTGTTATTTCTTAGACGCTTGGCAACTCC
>NW_027515640.1:0-74196 GCF_048772815.1 Callospermophilus lateralis
AGTGTCCAAAATCAGCTCGTTTGCCCCTCATTTGCCTAAAGTCAGGGTAGCCTGGACACCGTTTCTCTGAAACAGGAGCGAACAAATAAGCCTGCCGTTAATACTTCTTTGTTTCTCCAATTTGAGGCCTACTGATTTTAGGTATCGATTCTTTAGGTGATTTAGAGTCATGCGAAAACACAAGCACCTCTGCAGGGCTTTGAAGAACTCATTTGACCCAAATAATCCCTATTTTCATTTGATGGATTGCAGGAACCTAACAGAGGAAGGCAAGAGACTTCATCCACAATGAATGATATTTTTTGCCATTTTGGTTTTGGAAGCTCACGTGGGATCATTCTTAAGATCCATCAGGTGCTGAGAATCTAAGTCACAGCCACACACAGGTCCAAGAGGCTGATAAAGAGCCACAGGTGAGGCCCATTCATTTCCATTTGAAAACTGTTTTCTTCAGGCTTCACAAAGGGGTGGCCTGAGGCAAAGACCTTCCTGACATTCAGTGCAACACAACAATAAGTAAGCAAAAGGCCCAAAGCAGGATTTCTGCACTGAGACTTTCCTGGTCACACTGATATCTGAGTTTTTTGAGATGCTCGCCATTCTCTTCAGCTATCCAGTACATGGCCATGTCACAGAGCTTGGAGGTGGTACATATTTTGGACACAAATCCATGAGCCTATTCTGGAGAGTGGCCAGAATTCAGGAAGAAAACAACAACTTAGAAAGATAGCTGGTGTTGCACATTGATAAGACAAGCTGCAGTCCATTCATATATTGGGCAGGATGAATTATGGGAAGATTTATACTAGACAGGACACATCCATTAATGCATTCTCTTTTCTAATGTCTACAACAACGGACACAGTGGGATACACAGAAAGAGAAACACTCGCCATGTCAAATGACTTACTAGAAACTGTCCACTCCAAACCAAACAAACCGCCTTTTCTATCTATTCTCAGAACATGAGACAAAACAACAAACCCGCACCCACTCCCACAAAGGCACCTCCTTCCCCCAAGTATGTCTGTGACTATCCGGAGTGTCCTCTGACTGGTGGGCCATACTATGTTCCCCCGAAATGGCCTGTCTTCTCTCAGATCTTGATTCCTTGACCAACTCTGTGAAGATGTCAGGAAAAAGTGGTTAGCCACTACCTGTTTTCTCAGGAAAGGTCCATCTTCAGAGCTCTCCTGGCATTTGGCCATCCTCACATCATTAGGTACCAAGAAAACTGACTCTGTCCTTGGTAAATCCAAACAAGTGAGCCCACTGGGACTGGGACTGGGACTGCCTCTGGGTGTCTGGCTTCTTGGATACCAAGTTCAGAGAGTTCCATCACCAAGGAAATGAGGTATTTCACATTCTTTGGAACTGAATGAGGTCACTGCCTTGGCAACCACTTTGTCCTAACAGTTGCTTCCAAGGGTAACATAAGATGGAGGTTGCCAGAACTTCCTGTGACACTTTCATAAGGTAGAATGTATATCACCATTGGCACCCGGGAACAGCTCTCCACTCAGCCCTGGTTTGGTCCATCTTCTGTACAATAAGAAGAGAGAGAGGCAGATTCAGACACATCCCTTCATCCTGACCAGGTTGTTTGCCATGGAAGATGACTTTTGCTCTCTCAGGTGCTTCATACCTGCCTACAACTTCTCCAGGTACCATTTGTGCATGGACATTTGAGGTTCTCATCAGGTTGAAGGTCCCCAACTTTCCTGTATTGTAAGAACCACTCTGTCTCTGCTCTTCTGTAAAATGATTGAGGGAACAGTGTATACTTGGGGTTAAAAACAGGTTTGATTTGGATTACGAGTGATTCTGTGTGATGAATAATGGTATTGGGAACCTGCAATATTTACAAGAATATAGAGGTGAAATATAAGTAGGAAAACAGAAATCTAGGTATGATTTGAAGCCCAGAAGGGTTTTGCCCTTGATTGGGATACTTAGCTTTGAATGATGTTCTGCAAAGATGCCTCAGATAATTCCATATACAATGGCATAGGACCTTGTACATTGGATGATTGAATTTAGAAGAGAACATCCAGTCAAAAAGGGATATTCAGTAGGATTAGGAAGATAGTAGGTAGGTTGAGGAAGAAGAGTGAGTATAGGATTTGGACCAAAAGTTCTTTAGCAATAGACTTTCGGTTGTTGAGTGAATGTAAATGTCAGCACATATGAAGAGTCAGTCACTATGTTGAACTGGGGAAAATATGTAGAAAAGCAGATATCAATAGAAACATTACGAAATCAGGCAAAGTATAAAGTGAGTGATAGAATTAGACATTTTCAACAGGGTTGAGTTTGAATATAAAAATTAGGAAAAAAACAAATATGTAGTCACCAATAGGATTGACAATTGACAGCATTAGGCAACCTGGACATGGATGTTTTTAGAAATCTATGTTCACTTTCCATTTAGGCTTTGGTACAATCATAAGTGTGACCTTTCCATTTTTTGTCCAGAATATTACTGTGATAATGAGGTGACATGAGTATTTCTTTCACCATTTCTGGGAGCAATATATTGAAGATGTAAAATGAGAATCGGGGGTACAAAGAGGTGTACCCTGTTTCTAGGAACATAGAGAAAAAGCATGAATAGACCATACTGTGAATAAATAATATAACTTTTTTGAACTTTAAATAATGAATTGAACTGATATCTGAAAAATTAAAGGAAATCGTATATTGATATACAATCATTCATTCCAACCAGGTATATATGTAATGGAAATATTTGTGTTTAGGTTTATCATAAAGAGTGTGTGAGTTTTGCTTCAAAATGATTATGGAAATTCAAAATAATGTGTTTGGAAAGAAGTCTCATGAAAAGACCAGTCAAGAATACCCTGACAATACATGTGTTCTGAAGCAAGAAGTGGTTAAAGTTGAAACAAATGCTTATTAATTTGTGAACTTGTGGATGAAATGTATATCCTGTGATGTGCAAAAACTGAAGAAACAATAATGTACCAGTGTCGAATACAAATGAATGACAAATTACATATCATGTCCCATAGGAGTCTACTTGCATTGATGTTAGACTGGGTCAGTTACTGTAGAATAATTAGGATTTGTATGCACCATTCACTGAAGTTAGTTTTCAGTACTAGGAAACAAATATGTATTTCAGGTGGATTAATATTTCTGATTATAATCTTGTGAAAAGTGGATTATAAATCCACATACATGAACATGAATGAATTTAGAGAGTGTATATTAGACACATATATTTCATATTTTGAAAAATTTGCAGAGTATATCTTTATCTATATCTGTATGTACACACACACACACACATCACTCACAGACATTAAAAAGTACCAATATAAATGCCAATCGAAATTCATCAGTAAATATGTATCATCCACAAATGCAAAAATATTTATTTTACTGAACATGAGTTAATGTATAATGTTGTTCTACTAGGACGCTCTCCTATAGGTTGAATTTTCATTTCCAACAGCATTTAGGAGGAGTGAACTCTTCTCACAATTTGTATCTGCCAAGACAGCCACCTCACAAAAATGTACGTGTGATACCTGGTAGGATTCTATATATGCATATAAATATACATGTGTGAATAGGCTACAGAAAAGGGAAATAAGAATTCACATATTTGTTAAGCTTAAAAACACATGGAGAATATTTCAAATAAATTTGACTAGATTTATAACTCCTACCTTATATAATGCAAATGTCAAGTCCAACTATACAACATGTCTCCTCTGAAGTACTTGTATTTCTAAGGTGTTGGGCTACTTTTCTCCATTATATTAGGATGAATAATCTGAGTCTACTAGGTATGGGTTAGTGTCAGGGATTCAGTACTTCGAATGGAAATTTGGAAAATGAATCCAATGTGTATGTAAAAATATGCTGCACAAATATCCTCCCGCTCTCATCCAGAACAATGCCTTGACATTACCTTCACCCCAAGTAAGACACAATTAGAGGAGAAGACTTACAAAATCAGTGAATACATATCTGGAATGGAAAATGCTCAGGAGTTCACAACCTTGGAGGTGGTAGAGGAGTTTCCAAAACTAAGGGACAGGGTAAACACTCCACAAACATGGAGCTCTGCTGGCCTAAAAACTTTTTGAGAAACTGCCTCTGAGCTTCCACACTTGAAATATATGTAGTTTTCAGGAGATTTGGCTTCCTCTGTAGTGAGACCATCAAAGCTGGGTCTGCATCTATGTGACCTGGAGGGCATGGTTTCTTATTTTCCAATGAACAAGATGAAGCAGTGCTGAATCCTCTCTTTGTAGGTAAACTGAGGCCACTGGGGACTAAGTGTCTCCCCGTGTGGACTGTGAAGCCATTTGGTCCTCTTCCACTTTTTGTGGTGTTTTTGCTGCTGCACTGTGAGTTTGGTATTTGTTTCACGAAATACTAGGATCTAAACTGGGACACAGTGCTGGAGGGAGTTCTGTCACGTGTGGTGGGTCAGGGTCTGCAAGAGAATGCACCAACTAGGCTCCTATCTCTCACAGCTTGCCCCATTGCCCCCTTGTCCATATCAACCTGATTCTTAATTTTCCTCTGAAAACTCTCCATATAACAAGATGCCTTTACATATAAGGGTCTGTTGGCTGCACCATGTCAGTTACAAGCCATTTGGAATCCAATGGTAGTTCCACATGGCCCTACCATGGATGTTTTAGCAAACACCTCCCCACCACTGCTCTAGACCCACTACTCAGCAGGCTCCAAGTTTCTGGCATCTCTGTTCTACACCATTTTCATGAAACTCAGTAAATCAAGGCACTGTCTGGTATACGCATGATCACCAACAGGACATCCAATGTTTCTCCAGTGCCACCTGGTCATAGGAATTTCAAAAATTTCATGGTATTTATCTAGCCATTTTTAAACCATGAAGTTGGAGGCACTGTGGGTTTCAGTTCATTCAGCAAACATTAAATGGTGAGGAAGCTCATTTCAATGAAATCTCTGGAGAACTCTCACAGGCACGGCTTCCCAAAGAGTGGACAAAAGGTCACATTAGGCCAGGCCCATTGAGGTCTACAATGTGAGGTCCATGTGTGTTTTGACTCTCAACTATGGCTGCCATTTCTTTAAGAATAAAATTATGTGATATCCTTGCTGAGATTCCCAGGCCTCTGTGGAAATCCACCCGGGGCCTAGGTCTCAGTTTCCAAGAGCGACTTTCATGCGTGGCCTCTTAAAATCCTAACAAAATTCATGGCAATGCTTCTCTGAGTTCAGTTCCAAAACCCAGTCTCTAAGGGGAATCACACCAGAGTTCAAGCTCACGTGGACCCAGTCATTTTTTCCAATGCAACACAAATGACCAAAATTAAAACCAAAACACTCCCACATGACCTTCATCTTATTCCATATAGTCAATCATTTTAACCTCTGGCTGGAGGTTTCCATGAGGGGCGCAGCCCAAGACAGTGTCCAAAATCAGCTCGTTTGCGCCTCATTTGCCTAAAGTCAGGGTAGCCTGGACACCGTTTCTCTGAAACAGGAGCGAACAAATAAGCCTGCCGTTAATACTTCTTTGTTTCTCCAATTTGAGGCCTACTGATTTTAGGTATCGATTCTTTAGGTGATTTAGAGTCATGCGAAAACACAAGCACCTCTGCAGGGCTTTGAAGAACTCATTTGACCCAAAGAATCCCTATTGTCATTTGATGGAGTGCAGGAACCTAACAGAGGAAGGCAAGAGACTTCATCCACAATGAATGATATTTTTTGCCATTTTGGTTTTGGAAGCTCACGTGGGATCATTCTTAAGATCCATCAGGTGCTGAGAATCTAAGTCACAGCCACACACAGGTCCAAGAGGCTGATAAAGAGCCACAGGTGAGGCCCATTCATTTCCATTTGAAAACTGTTTTCTTCAGGCTTCACAAAGGGGTGGCCTGAGGCAAAGACCTTCCTGACATTCAGTGCAACACAACAATAAGTAAGCAAAAGGCCCAAAGCAGGGTTTCTGCACTGAGACTTTCCTGGTCACACTGATATCTGAGTTTTTTGAGATGCTCGCCATTCTCTTCAGCTATCCAACATGGCCATGTCACAGAGCTTGGAGGTGGTACATATTTTGGACACAAATCCATGAGCCTATTCAGGAGAGTGGCCAGAATTCAGGAAGAAAACAACAACTTAGAAAGATAGCAGGTGTTGCACATTGATAAGACAAGCTGCAGTCCATTCATATATTGGGCAGGATGAATTATGGGAAGATTTATACTAGACAGGACACATCCATTAATGCATTCTCTTTTCTAATGTCTACAACAACGGACACAGTGGGATACACAGAAAGAGAAACACTCGCCATGTCAAATGACTTACTAGAAACTGTCCACTCCAAACCAAACAAAACGCCTTTTCTATCTATTCTCAGAACATGAGACAAAACAACAAACCCACACCCTCTCCCACAAAGGCACCTCCTTCCCCCAAGTACGTCTGTGACTATCCGGAGTGTCCTCTGACTGGTGCGCCATACTATGTTCCCCCGAAATGGCCTGTCTTCTCTCAGATCTTGATTCCTTGACCAACTCTGTGAAGATGTCAGGAAAAAGTGGTTAGCCACTACCTGTTTTCTCAGGAAAGGTCCATCTTCAGAGCTCTCCTGGCATTTGGCCATCCTCACATCATTAGGTACCAAGAAAACTGACTCTGTCCTTGGTAAATCCAAACAAGTGAGCCCACTGGGACTGGGACTGGGACTGCCTCTGGGTGTCTGGCTTCTTGGATACCAAGTTCAGAGAGTTCCATCACCAAGGAAATGAGGTATTTCACATTCTTTGGAACTGAATGAGGTCACTGCCTTGGCAACCACTTTGTCCTAACAGTTGCTTCCAAGGGTAACATAAGATGGAGGTTGCCAGAACTTCCTGTGACACTTTCATAAGGTAGAATGTATATCACCATTGGCACCCGGGAACAGCTCTCCACTCAGCCCTGGTTTGGTCCATCTTCTGTACAATAAGAAGAGAGAGAGGCAGATTCAGACACATCAATTCATCCTGACCAGGTTGTTTGCCATGGAAGATGACTTTTGCTCTCTCAGGTGCTTCATACCTGCCTACAACTTCTCCAGGTACCATTTGTGCATGGACATTTGAGGTTCTCATCAGGTTGAAGGTCCCCAACTTTCCTGTATTGTAAGAACCACTCTGTCTCTGCTCTTCTGTAAAATGATTGAGGGAACAGTGTATACTTGGGGTTAAAAACAGGTTTGATTTGGATTACGAGTGATTCTGTGTGATGAATAATGGTATTGGGAACCTGCAATATTTACAAGAATATAGAGGTGAAATATAAGTAGGAAAACAGAAATCTAGGTATGATTTGAAGCCCAGAAGGGTTTTGCCCTTGATTGGGATACTTAGCTTTGAATGATGTTCTGCAAAGATGCCTCAGATAATTCCATATACAATGGCATAAGATCTTGTACATTGGATGATTGAATTTAGAAGAGAACATCCAGTCAAAAAGGGATATTCAGTAGGATTAGGAAGATAGTCCGTAGGTTTAGGAAGAAGAGTGAGAATAGGATTTGGACCAAAAGTTCTTTAGCAATAGACTTTCGGTTGTTGAGTGAATGTAAATGTCAGCACATATGAAGAGTCAGTCACTATGTTGAACTGGGGAAAATATGTAGAAAAGCAGATATCAATAGAAACATTACGAAATCAGGCAAAGTATAAAATGAGTGATAGAATTAGACATTTTCAACAGGGTTGAGTTTGAATATATAAATTAGGAAAAAAACAAATATGTAGTCACCAATAGGATTGACAATTGACAGCATTAGGCAACCTGGACATGGATGTTTTTAGAAATCCATGTTCACTTTCCATTTAGGCTTTGGTACAATCATAAGTGTGACCTTTCCATTTTTTGTCCAGAATATTACTGTGATAATGAGGTGACATGAGTATTTCTTTCACCATTTCTGGGAGCAATATATTGAAGATGTAAAATGAGAATCGGGGGTACAAAGAGGTGTACCCTGTTTCTAGGAACATAGAGAAAAAGCATGAATAGACCATACTGTGAATAAATAATATAACTTTTTTGAACTTTAAATAATGAATTGAACTGATATCTGAAAAATTAAATGAAATCGTATATTGATATACAATCATTCATTCCAACCAGGTATATATGTAATGGAAATATTTGTGTTTTGGTTTATCATGAAGAGTGTGTGAGTTTTGCTTCAAAATGATTATGGAAATTCAAAATAATGTGTTTGGAAAGAAGTCTCATGAAAAGACCAGTCAAGAAACCCTGACAATACATGTGTTCTGAAGCAAGAAGTGGTGAAAGTTGAAACAAATGCTTATTAATTTGTGAACTTGTGGATGAAATGTATATCCTGTGATGTGCAAAAACTGAAGAAACAATAATGTACCAGTGTCGAATACAAATGAATGACAAATTACATATCATGTCCCATAGGAGTCTACTTGCATTGATGTTAGACTGGGTCAGTTACTGTAGAATAATTAGGATTTGTATGCACCATTCACTGAAGTTAGTTTTCAGTACTATGAAACAAATATGTATTTCAGGTGGATGAATATTTCTGATTATAATCTTGTGAAAAGTGGATTATAAATCCACATACATGAACATGAATGAATTTAGAGAGTGTATATTAGACACATATATTTCATTTTTTGAAAAATTTGGAGAGTGTATCTATATCTATATCTATACCTATATACACACACACACACACACACACACACACACACACACACCCACACAACTCACAGACATTAAAAAGTACCAATATAAATTCCAATCGAAATTCATCAGTAAATATGTATCATCCACAAATGCAAAAATATTTATTTTACTGAACATGAGTTAATGTATAATGTTGTTCTACTAGGACGCTCTCCTGTAGGTTGAATTTTCATTTCCAACAGCATTTAGGAGGAGTGAACTCTTCTCACAATTTGTATCTGCCAAGACAGCCACCTCACAAAAATGTACGTGTGATACCTGGTAGGATTCTATATATGCATATAAATATACATGTGTGAATAGACTACAGAAAAAGGAAACAAGAATTCACATATTTGTTAAGTTTAAAACACATGGAGAATATTTCAAATAAATTTGACTAGATTTATAACTCCTACCTTATATAATGCAAATGTCAAGTCCAACTATACAACATGTCTCCTCTGAAGTACTTGTATTTCTACTGTGTTGGGTTAATTTTCTCCATTATATTAGGATAAATAGTCTGAGTCTACTAGGTATGGGTTAGTGTCAGGGATTCAGTATTTCGAATGGAAAATTGGAAAATGAATCCAATGTGTATGTAAAAATATGCTGCACAAATATCCTCCCGCTCTCATCCAGAACAATGCCTTGACATTACCTTCACCCCAAGTAAGACACAATTAGAGGAGAAGAGTTACAAAATCAGTGAATACATATCTGGAATGGAAAATGTTCAGGAGTTCACAACCTTGGAGGTGGTAGAGGAGTTTCCAAAACTAAGGGACAGGGTAAACACTCCACAAACATGGAGCTCTGCTGGCCTAAAAACTTTTTGAGAAACTGCCTCTGAGCTTCCACACTTGAAATATATGTAGTTTTCTGGAGATTTGGCTTCCTCTGTAGTGAGACCATCAAAGCTGGGTCTGCATCTATGTGACCTGGAGGACATGGTTTCTTATTTTCCAATGAACAAGATGAAGCAGTGCTGAATCCTCTCTTTGTAGGTAAACTGAGGCCACTGGGGACTAAGTGTCTCCCCGTGTGGACTGTGAAGCCATTTAGTCCTCTTCCAATTTTTGTGGTGTTTTTGCTGCTGCACTGTGAGTTTGGTATTTGTTTCACGAAATACTAGGAGCTAAACTGGGACACAGTGCTGGAGGGAGTTCTGTCACGTGTGGTGGGTCAGGGTCTGCAAGAGAATGCACCAACTAGGCTCCTATCTCTCACAGCTTGCCCCATTGCCCCCTTGTCCATATCAACCTGATTCTTAATTTTCCTCTGAAAACTCTCCATATAACAAGATGCCTTTACATATAAGGGTCTGTTGGCTGCACCATGTCAGTTACAAGCCATTTGGAATCCAATGGTAGATCCACATGGCCCTACCACGGATGTTTTATCAAACACCTCCCCACCACTGCTCTAGACCCACTACTCAGCAGGCTCCAAATTTCTGGCATCTCTGTTCTACACCATTTTCATGAAACTCAGTAAATCAAGGCACTGTCTGGTATACTCATGATCAGCAACAGGACATCCAATGTTTCTCCAGTGCCACCTGGTCATAGGAATTTCAAAAATTTCATGGTATTTATCTAGCCATTTTTCAAGCATGAAGTTGGAGGCACTGTGAGTTTCAGTTCATTCAGCAAACATTAAATGGTGAGGAAGCTCATTTCAATGAAATCTCTGGAGAACTCTCACAGGCATGGCTTCCCAAAGAGTGGACAAAAGGTCACATTAGGCCAGGCCCATTGAGGTCTACAATGTGAGGTCCATGTGTGTTTTGACTCTCAACTATGGCTGCCATTTCTTTAAGAATAAAATCATGTGATACCCTTGCTGAGATTCCCAGGCCTCTGTGGAATTCCACCCGGGGCCTAGGTCTCAGTTTCCAAGAGCGACTTTCATGCGTGGCCTCTTAAAATCCCAACAAAATTCATGGCAATGCTTCTCTGAGTTCAGTTCCAAAATCCAGTCTCTAAGGGGAATCACACCAGAGTTCAAGCTCACGTGGACCCAGTCATTTTTTCCAATGCAACACAAATGACCAAAATTAAAACCAAAACACTCCCACATGGCCTTCATCTTATTCCATATAGTCAATCATCTTAACCTCTGGCTGGAGGTTTCCATGAGGGGCGCAGCCCAAGACAGTGTCCAAAATCAGCTCGTTTGCCCCTCATTTGCCTAAAGTCAGGGTAGCCTGGACACCGTTTCTCTGAAACAGGAGCGAACAAATAAGCCTGCCATTAATACTTCTTTGTTTCTCCAATTTGAGGCCTACTGATTTTAGGTATCGATTCGTTAGGTGATTTAGAGTCATGCGAAAACACAAGCACCTCTGCAGGGCTTTGAAGAACTCATTTGACCCAAAGAATCCCTATTGTCATTTGATGGAGTGCAGGAACCTAACAGAGGAAGGCAAGAGACTTCATCCACAATGAATGATATTTTTTGCCATTTTGGTTTTGGAAGCTCACGTGGGATCATTCTTAAGATCCATCAGGTGCTGAGAATCTAAGTCACAGCCACACACAGGTCCAAGAGGCTGATAAAGAGCCACAGGTGAGGCCCATTCATTTCCATTTGAAAACTGTTTTCTTCAGGCTTCACAAAGGGGTGGCCTGAGGCAAAGACCTTCCTGACATTCAGTGCAACACAACAATAAGTAAGCAAAAGGCCCAAAGCAGGGTTTCTGCACTGAGACTTTCCTGGTCACACTGATATCTGAGTTTTTTGAGATGCTCGCCATTCTCTTCAGCTATCCAGTACATGGCCATGTCACAGAGCTTGGAGGTGGTACATATTTTGGACACAAATCCATGAGCCTATTCTGGAGAGTGGCCAGAATTCAGGAAGAAAACAACTACTTAGAAAGATAGCAGGTGTTGCACATTGATAAGACAAGCTGCAGTCCATTCATATATTGGGCAGGATGAATTATGGGAAGATTTATACTAGACAGGACACATCCATTAATGCATTCTCTTTTCTAATGTCTACAACAACGGACACAGTGGGATACACAGAAAGAGAAACACTCGCCATGTCAAATGACTTACTAGAAACTGTCCACTCCAAACCAAACAAACCGCCTTTTCTATCTATTCTCAGAACATGAGACAAAACAACAAACCCACACCCACTCCCACAAAGGCACCTCCTTCCCCCAAGTACGTCTGTGACTATCCGGAGTGTCCTCTGACTGGTGGGCCATACTATGTTCCCCCGAAATGGCCTGTCTTCTCTCAGATCTTGATTCCTTGACCAACTCTGTGAAGATGTCAGGAAAAAGTGGTTAGCCACTACCTGTTTTCTCAGGAAAGGTCCATCTTCAGAGCTCTCCTGGAATTTGGCCATCCTCACATCATTAGGTACCAAGAAAACTGACTCTGTCCTTGGTAAATCCAAACAAGTGAGCCCACTGGGACTGGGACTGGGACTGCCTCTGGGTGTCTGGCTTCTTGGATACCAAGTTCAGAGAGTTCCATCACCAAGGAAATGAGGTATTTCACATTCTTTGGAACTGAATGAGGTCACTGCCTTGGCAACCACTTTGTCCTAACAGTTGCTTCCAAGGGTAACATAAGATGGAGGTTGCCAGAACTTCCTGTGACACTTTTATAAGGTAGAATGTATATCACCATTGGCACCCGGGAACAGCTCTCCACTCAGCCCTGGTTTGGTCCATCTTCTGTACAATAAGAAGAGAGAGAGGCAGATTCAGACACATCCCTTCATCCTGACCAGGTTGTTTGCCATGGAAGATGACTTTTGCTCTCTCAGGTGCTTCATACCTGCCTACAACTTCTCCAGGTACCATTTGTGCATGGACATTTGAGGTTCTCATCAGGTTGAAGGTCCCCAACTTTCCTGTCTTGTAAGAACCACTCTGTCTCTGCTCTTCTGTAAAATGATTGAGGGAACAGTGTATACTTGGGGTTAAAAACAGGTTTGATTTGGATTACGAGTGATTCTGTGTGATGAATAATGGTATTGGGAACCTGCAATATTTACAAGAATATAGAGGTGAAATATAAGTAGGAAAACAGAAATCTATTTATGATTTGAAGCCCAGAAGGGTTTTGCCTTGATTGGGATACTTAGCTTTGAATGATGTTCTGCAAAGATGCCTCAGATAATTCCATATACAATGGCATAGGACCTTGTACATTGGATGATTGAATTTAGAAGAGAACATCCAGTCAAAAAGGGATATTCAGTAGGATTAGGAAGATAGTCGGCAGGTTGAGGAAGAAGAGTGAGTATAGGATTTGGACCAAAAGTTCTTTAGCAATAGACTTTCGGTTGTTGAGTGAATGTAAATGTCAGCACATATGAAGAGTCAGTCACTATGTTGAACTGGGGAAAATATGTAGAAAAGCAGATATCAATAGAAACATTACGAAATCAGGCAAAGTATAAAGTGAGTGATAGAATTAGACATTTTCAACAGGGTTGAGTTTGAATATATAAATTAGGAAAAAAAACAAATATGTAGTCACCAATAGGATTGACAATTGACAGCATTAGGCAACCTGGACATGGATGTTTTTAGAAATCCATGTTCACTTTCCATTTAGGCTTTGGTACAATCATAAGTGTGACCTTTCCATTTTTTGTCCAGAATATTACTGTGATAATGAGGTGACATGAGTATTTCTTTCACCATTTCTGGGAGCAATATATTGAAGATGTAAAATGAGAATCGGGGGTACAAAGAGGTGTACCCTGTTTCTAGGAACATAGAGAAAAAGCATGAATAGACCATACTGTGAATAAATAATATAACTTTTTTGAACTTTAAATAATGAATTGAACTGATATCTGAAAAATTAAAGGAAATCGTATATTGATATACAATCATTCATTCCAACCAGGTATATATGTAATGGAAATATTTGTGTTTTGGTTTATCATGAAGAGTGTGTGAGTTTTGCTTCAAAATGATTATGGAAATTCAAAATAATGTGTTTGGAAAGAAGTCTCATGAAAAGACCAGTCAAGAAACCCTGACAATACATGTGTTCTGAAGCAAGAAGTGGTGAAAGTTGAAACAAATGCATATTAATTTGTGAACTTGTGGATGAAATGTATATCCTGTGATGTGCAAAAACTGAAGAAACAATAATGTACCAGTGTCGAATACAAATGAATGACAAATTACATATCATGTCCCATAGGAGTCTACTTGCATTGATGTTAGACTGGGTCAGTTACTGTAGAATAATTAGGATTTGTATGCACCATTCACTGAAGTTAGTTTTCAGTACTATGAAACAAATATGTATTTCAGGTGGATGAATATTTCTGATTATAATCTTGTGAAAAGTGGATTATAAATCCACATACATGAACATGAATGAATTTAGAGAGTGTATATTAGACACATATATTTCATTTTTTGAAAAATTTGGAGAGTGTATCTATATCTATATCTATACCTATACACACACACACACACACACACACACACACACATAACTCACAGACATTAAAAATTACCAATATAAATGCCAATCGAAATTCATCAGTAAATATGTATCATCCACAAATGCAAAAATATTTATTTTACTGAACATGAGTTAATGTATAATGTTGTTCTACTAGGACGCTCTCCTATAAGTTGAATTTTCATTTCCAACACCATTTAGGAGGAGTGAACTCTTCTCACAATTTGTATCTGCCAAGACAGCCACCTCACAAAAATGTACGTGTGATACCTGGTAGGATTCTATATATGCATATAAATATACATGTGTGAATAGACTACAGAAAAAGGAAACAAGAATTCTCATATTTGTTAAGTTTAAAACACATGGAGAATATTTCAAATAAATTTGACTAGATTTATAACTCCTACCTTATATAATGCAAATGTCAAGTCCAACTATACAACATGTCTCCTCTGAAGTACTTGTATTTCTACTGTGTTGGGTTAATTTTCTCCATTATATTAGGGTGAATAGTCTGAGTCTACTAGGTATGGGTTAGTGTCAGGGATTCAGTATTTCGAATGGAAAATTGAAAAATGAATCCAATGTGTATGTAAATATATGCTGCACAAATATCCTCCCGCTCTCATCCAGAACAATGCCTTGACATTACCTTCACCCCAAGTAAGACACAATTAGAGGAGAAGAGTTACAAAATCAGTGACTACATATCTGGAATGGAAAATGCTCAGGAGTTCACAACCTTGGAGGTGGTAGAGGAGTTTCCAAAACTAAGGGACAGGGTAAACACTCCACAAACATGGAGCTCTGCTGGCCTAAAAACTTTTTGAGAAACTGCCTCTGAGCTTCCACACTTGAAATATATGTAGTTTTCTGGAGATTTGGCTTCCTCTGTAGTGAGACCATCAAAGCTGGGTCTGCATCTATGTGACCTGGAGAACATGGTTTCTTATTTTCCAATGAACAAGATGAAGCAGTGCTGAATCCTCTCTTTGTATGTAAACTGAGGCCACTGGGGACTAAGTGTCTCCCCGTGTGGACTGTGAAGCCATTTGGTCCTCTTCCACTTTTTGTGGTGTTTTTGCTGCTGCACTGTGAGTTTGGTATTTGTTTCACAAAATACTAGGAGTTAAACTGGGACACAGTGCTGGAGGGAGTTCTGTCACGTGTGGTGGGTCAGGGTCTGCAAGAGAATGCACCAAATAGGCTCCTATCTCTCACAGCTTGCCCCATTGCCCCCTTGTCCATATCAACCTGATTCTTAAATTTCCTCTGAAAACTCTCCATATAACAAGACGCCTTTACATATAAGGGTCTGTTGGCTGCACGATGTCAGTTACAAGCCATTTGGAATCCAATGGTAGATCCAAATGGCCCTACCACGGATGTTTTATCAAACACCTCCCCACCACTGCTCTAGACCCACTACTCAGCAGGCTCCAAATTTCTGGCATCTCTGTTCTACACCATTTTCATGAAACTCAGTAAATCAAGGCACTGTCTGGTATACTCATGATCAGCAACAGGACATCCAATGTTTCTCCAGTGCCACCTGGTCATAGGAATTTCAAAAATTTCATGGTATTTATCTAGCCATTTTTCAACCATGAAGTTGGAGGCACTGTGGGTTTCAGTTCATTCAGCAAACATTAATTGGTGAGGAAGCTCATTTCAATGAAATCTCTGGAGAACTCTCACAGGCACGGCTTCCCAAAGAGAGGACAAAAGGTCACATTAGGCCAGGCCCATTGAAGTCTACAATGTGAGGTCCATGTGTGTTTTGACTCTCAACTATGGCTGCCATTTCTTTAAGAATAAAATCATGTGATATCCTTGCTGAGATTCCCAGGCCTCTGTGGAAATCCACCCGGGGCCTAGGTCTCAGTTTCCAAGAGTGACTTTCATGCGTGGCCTCTTAAAATCCCAACAAAATTCATGGCAATGCTTCTCTGAGTTCAGTTCCAAAACCCAGTCTCTAAGGGGAATCACACCAGACTTCAAGCTCACGTGGACCCAGTCATTTTTTCCAATGCAACACAAATGACCAAAATTAAAACCAAAACACTCCCACATGGCCTTCATCTTATTCCATATAGTCAATCATCTTAACCTCTGGCTGGAGGTTTCCATGAGGGGCGCAGCCCAAGACAGTGTCCAAAATCAGCTCGTTTGCCCCTCATTTGCCTAAAGTCAGGGTAGCCTGGACACCGTTTCTCTGAAACAGGAGCGAACAAATAAGCCTGCCGTTAATACTTCTTTGTTTCTCCAATTTGAGGCCTACTGATTTTAGGTATCGATTCTTTAGGTGATTTAGAGTCATGCGAAAACACAAGCACCTCTGCAGGGCTTTGAAGAACTCATTTGACCCAAATAATCCCTATTTTCATTTGATGGATTGCAGGAACCTAACAGAGGAAGGCAAGAGACTTCACCCACAATGAATGATATTTTTTGCCATTTTGGTTTTGGAAGCTCACGTGGGATAATTCTTAAGATCCATCAGGTGCTGAGAATCTAAGTCACAGCCACACACAGGCCCAAGACGCTGATAAAGACACATCCCTTTCCAAAGAAATTAAGCAAAGAGCCACAGGTGAGGCCCATTCATTTCCATTTGAAAACTGTTTTCTTCAGGCTTCACAAAGGGGTGGCCTGAGGCAAAGTCCTTCCTGACATTCAGTGCAACACAACAATAAGTAAGCAAAAGGCCCAAAGCAGGGTTTCTGCACTGAGACTTTCCTGGTCACACTGATATCTGAGTTTTCTGAGATGCTCGCCATTCTCTTCAGCTATCCAGTACATGGCCATGTCACAGAGCTTGGAGGTGGTACATATTTTGGACACAAATCCATGAGCCTATTCTGGAGAGTGGCCAGAATTCAGAAAGAAAACAACAACTTAGAAAGATAGCAGGTGTTGCACATCGATAAGACAAGCTGCAGTCCATTCATATATTGGGCAGGATGAATTTTGGTATGATTTATACTAGACAGGACACATCCATTAATGCATTCTCTTTTCTAATGTCTACAACAACGGACACAGTGGGATACACAGAAACAGAAACACTCGCCGTGTCAAATGACTTACTAGAAACTGTCCACTCCAAACCAAACAAACCACCTTTCCTATCTATTCTCAGAACATGAGACAAAACAACAAACCCACACCCACTCCCACAAAGGCACCTCCTTCCCCCAAGTAGGTCTGTGACTATCCGGAGTGTCCTCTGACTGGTGGGCCATACTATGTTCCCCCGAAATGGCCTGTCTTCTCTCAGATCTTGTTTCTTTGACCAACTTTGTGAAGATGTCAGGAAAAAGTGGTTAGCCACTACCTGTTTTCTCAGGAACGGTCCATCTTCAGAGCTCTCCTGGCATTTGGCCATCCTCACATCATTAGGTACCAAGAAAACTGACTCTGTCCTTGGTAAATCCAAACAAGTGAGCCCACTGGGACTGGGACTGGGACTGCCTCTGGGTGCCTGGCTTCTTGGATACCAAGTTCAGAGAGTTCCATCACCAAGGAAATGAGGTATGTCACATTCTTTGGAACTGAATGAGGTCACTGCCTTGGCAACCACTTTGTCCTAACAGTTGCTTCAAAGGGTAACATAAAATGGAGGTTGCCCCCGCTTCCTGTGACACTTTCATAAGGTAGAATGTATATCACCATTGGCACCCGGGAACAGCTCTCCACTCAGGCCTGGTTTGGTCCATCTTCTCTACAATAAGAAGAGAGAGATTCAGATTCAGACACATCCCTTCATCCTGACCAGGTTGTTTGCCATGGAAGATGACTTTTGCTCTCTCAGGTGCTTCATACCTGCCTACAACTTCTCCAGGTACCATTTGTGCATGGACATTTGAGGTTCTCATCAGGTGGAAGGTCCCCAACTTTCCTGTATTGTAAGAACCACTCTGTCCCTGCTCTTCTGTAAAATGATTGAGGGAACAGTGTATACTTGGGGTTAAAAACAGGTTTGATTTGGGTTACGAGTGATTCTGTGTGATGAATAATGGTATTGGGAACCTGCAATATTTACAAGAATATAGAGGTGAAATATAAGTAGGAAAACAGAAATCTAGGTATGATTTGAAGCCCAGAAGGGTTTTGCCCTTGATTGGGATACTTAGCTTTGAATGATGTTCTGCAAAGATGCCTCAGATAATTCGATATACAATGGCATAGGACCTTGTACATTGGATGATTGAATTTAGAAGAGAACATCCAGTCAAAAAGGGATATTCAGTAGGATTAGGAAGATAGTCTGTAGGTTTAGGAAGAAGAGTGAGTATAGGATTTGGACCAAAAGTTCTTTAGCAATAGACTTTCGGTTGTTGAGTGAATGTAAATGTCAGCACATATGAAGAGTCAGTCACTATGTTGAACTGGGGAAAATATGTAGAAAAGCAGATATCAATAGAAACATTATGAAATCAGGCAAAGTATAAAGTGAGTGATAGAATTAGACATTTTCAACAGGGTTGAGTTTGAATATATAAATTAGGAAAAAAACAAATATGTAGTCACTAATAGGATTGACAATTGACAGCATTAGACAACCTGGACATGGATTTTTTTAGAAATCCATGTTCACTTTCCATTTAGGCTTTGGTACAATCATAAGTGTGACCTTTCCATTTTTTGTCCAGAATATTACTGTGATAATGAGGTGACATGAGTATTTCTTTCACCATTTCTGGGAGTAATATATTGAAGATGTAAAATGAGAATCAGGGGTACAAAGAGGTGTATCCTGTTTCTAGGAACATAGAGAAAAAGCATGAATAGACCATACTGTGAATAAATAATATAACTTTTTTGAACTTTAAATAATGAATTGAACTGATATCTGAAAAATTAAAGGAAATCGTATATTGATATACAATCATTCATTCCAACCAGGTATATATGTAATGGAAATATTTGTGTTTAGGTTTATCATGAAGAGTGTGTGAGTTTTGCTTCAAAATGATTATGGAAATTCAAAATAATGTGTTTGGAAAGAAGTCTCATGAAAAGACCAGTCAAGAAACCCTGACAATACATGTGTTCTGAAGCAAGAAGTGGTGAAAGTTGAAACAAATGCATATTAATTTGTGAACTTGAGGATGAAATGTATATCCTGTGATTTGCAAAAACTGAAGAAACAATAATGTACCAGTGTCGAATACAAATGAATGACAAATTACAGATCATGTCCCATAGGAGTCTACTTGCATTGATGTTAGACTGGGTCAGTTACTGTAGAATAATTAGGATTTGTATGCACCATTCACTGAAGTTAGTTTTCAGTACTAGGAAACAAATATGTATTTCAGGTGGATGAATATTTCTGATTATAATCTTGTGAAAAGTGGATTATAAATCCACATACATGAACATGAATGAATTTAGAGAGTGTATATTAGACGCATATATTTCATATTTTGAAAAATTTGAAGAGTATATCTATATCTATATCTATATCTATACACACACACACACACACACACACACAAACACAAACACTCACAGACATTAAAAATACCAATATAAATGCCAATCGAAATTCATCAGTAAATATGTATCATCCACAAATGCAAAAATATTTATTTTACTGAACATGAGTTAATGTATAATGTTGTTCTACTAGGACGCTCTCGTATAGGTTGAATTTTCATTTCCAACAGCATTTAGGAGGAGTGAACTCTTCTCACAATTTGTATCTGCCAAGACAGCCACCTCACAAAAATGTACGTGTGATACCTGGTAGGATTCTATATATGCATATAAATATACATATGTGAATAGGCTACAGAAAAGGGAAACAAGAATTCACATATTTGTTAAGTTTAAAAACACATGGAGAATATTTCAAATAAAATTTGACTAGATTTATAACTCCTACCTTATATAATGCAAATGTCAAGTCCAACTATACAACATGTCTCCTCTGAAGTACTTGTATTTCTAATGTGTTGGGTTAATTTTCTCCATTATATTAGGATGAATAGTCTGAGTCTACTAGGTATGGGTTAGTGTCAGGGATTCAGTATTTCGAATGGAAAATTGGAAAATGAATCCAATGTGTATGTAAATATATGCTGCACAATTATCCTCCCGCTCTCATCCTGAACAAAGCGTTGACATTACCTTCACCCCAAGTAAGACACAATTAGAGGAGAAGAGTTACAAAATCAGTGAATACATATCTGTAATGGAAAATGCTCAGGAGTTCACAACCTTGGAGGTGGTAGGGGAGTTTCCAAAACTAAGGGACAGAGTAGACCCTCCACAAACATGGAGCTCTGCTGGCCTAAAAACTTTTTGAGAAACTGCCTCTGAGCTTCCACACTTGAAATAAATGTTGTTTTCAGGAGATTTGGCTTCCTCTGTAGTGAGACCATCAAAGCTGGGTCTGCATCTATGTGACCTGGAGGACATGGTTTCTTATTTTCCAATGAACAAGATGAAGCAGTGCTGAATCCTCTCTTTGTAGGTAAACTGAGGCCACTGGGGACTAAGTGTCTCCCCGTGTGGACTGTGAAGCCATTTGGTCCTCCTCCACTTTTTGTGGTGTTTTTGCTGCTGCACTGTGAGTTTGGTATTTGTTTCACGAAATACTAGGAGCTAAACTGGGACACAGTGCTGGAGGGAGTTCTGTCACGTGTGGTGGGTCAGGGTCTGCAAGAGAATGCACCAACTAGGCTCCTATCTCTCACAGCTTGCCCCATTGCCCCCTTGTCCATATCAACCTGATTCTTAATTTTCCTCTGAAAACTCTCCATATAACAAGATGCCTTTACATATAAGGGTCTGCTGGCTGCACCATGTCAGTTACAAGCCATTTGGAATCCAATGGTAGATAAACATGGCCCTACCACGGATGTTTTATCAAACACCTCCCCACCATTGCTCTAGACCCACTACTCAGCAGGCTCCAACTTACTGGCATCTCTGTTCTACACCATTTTCATGAAACTCAGTAAATCAAGGCACTGTCTGGTATACTCATGATCAGCAACAGGACATCCAATGTTTCTCCAGTGCCACCTGGTCATAGGAATTTCAAAAATTTCATGGTATTTATCTAGCCATTTTTCAACCATGAAGTTGGAGGCACTGTGGGTTTCAGTTCATTCAGCAAACATTAAATGGTGAGGAAGCTCATTTCAATGATATCTGGAGAACTCTCACAGGCATGGCTTCCCAAAGAGTGGACAAAAGGTCACATTAGGCGAGGCCCATTGAGGTCTACAATGTGAGGTCCATGTGTGTTTTGACTCTCAACTATGGCTGCCATTTCTTTAAGAATAAAATAATGTGATATCCTTGCTGAGATTCCCAGGCCTCTGTGGAAATCCACCCGGGGCCTAAGTCTCAGTTTCCAAGAGCGACTTTCATGCGTGGCCTCTTAAAATCCCAACAAAATTCATGGCAATGCTTCTCTGAGTTCAGTTCCAAAAACCCAGTCTTTAAGGGGAATCACACCAGAGTTCAAGTCCACGTGGACCCAGTCATTTTTTCCAATGCCACACAAATGACCAAAATTAAAACCAAAACACTCCTACATGGCCCTCATCTTATTCTGTATAGTCAATCATCGTAACCTCTGGCTGGAGGTTTCCATGAGGGGCGCAGCCAATGACAGTGTCCAAAATCTGCTCGTTTGCCCCTCATTTGCCTAACGTCAGGGTAGCCTGGACACCGTTTCTGTGAACCAGGAGTGAACAAATAAGCCTGCCGTTAATACTTCTGTGTTTCTCCAATTTGAGGCCTACTGATTTTAGGTATCGATTCTTTAGGTGATTTAGAGTCATGCGAAACCACAAGCACCTCTGCAGGGCTTTGAAGAACTCATTTGACCCAAAGAATCCCTATTGTCATTTGATGGAGTGCAGGAACCTAACAGAGGAAGGCAAGAGACTTCATCCACAATGAATGAAATTTTTTGCCATTTTGGTTTTGGAAGCTCACATGGGATCATTCTTAAGATCCATCAGGTGCTGAGAATCTAAGTCACAGCCACACACAGGCCCAAGAGGCTGATAAAGACACATCCCTTTCCAAAGCAATTAAGCAAAGAGCCACAGGAGAGGCCCATTCATTTCCATTTGAAAACTGTTTTCTTCAGGCTTCACAAAGGGGTGGCCTGAGGCAAAGACCTTCCTGACATTCAGTGCAACACAACAATAAGTAAGCAAAAGGCCCAAAGCAGGGTTTCTGCACTGAGACTTTCCTGGTCACACTGATATCTGAGTTTTCTGAGATGCTCGCCATTCTCTTCAGCTATCCAGTACATGGCCATGTCACAGAGCTTGGAGGTGGTACATATTTTGGACACAAATCCATGAGCCTATTCTGGAGAGTGGCCAGAATTCAGGAAGAAAACAACAACTTAGAAAGATAGCAGGTTTGCACATCGATAAGACAAGCTGCAGTCCATTCATATATTGGGCATGGGAAGATTTATACTAGACAGGACACATCCATTAATGCATTCTCTTTTCTAATGTCTACAATAACGGACACAGTGGGATACACAGAAACAGAAACACTCGCCGTGTCAAATGACTTACTAGAAACTGTCCACTCCAAACCAAACAAACCGCCTTTTCTATCTATTCTCAGAACATGAGACAAAACAACAAACCCACACCCACTCCCACAAAGGCACCTCCTTCCCCCAAGTACGTCTGTGACTATCCGGAGTGTCCTCTGACTGGTGGGCCATACTATGTTCCCCCGAAATGGCCTGTCTTCTCTCAGATCTTGTTTCCTTGACCAACTCTGTGAAGATGTCAGGAAAAAGTGGTTAGCCACTACCTGTTTTCTCAGGAAAGGTCCATCTTCAGAGCTCTCCTGGCATTTGGCCATCCTCACATCATTAGGTACCAAGAAAACTGACTCTGTCCTTGGTAAATCCAAACAAGTGAGCCCACTGGGACTGGGACTGGGACTGCCTCTGGGTGCCTGGCTTCTTGGATACCAAGTTCAGAGAGTTCCATCACCAAGGAAATGAGGTATGTCACATTCTTTGGAACTGAATGAGGTCACTGCCTTGGCAACCACATTGTCCTAACAGTTGCTTCCAAGGGTACCATAAGATGGAGGTTGCCCCTACTTCCTGTGACACTTTCATAAGGTAGAATGTATATCACCATTGGCACCCGGGAACAGCTCTCCACTGAGCCCTGGTTTGGTCCATCTTCTGTACAATAAGAAGAGAGAGAGGCAGATTCAGACACATCCCTTCATCCTGACCAGGTTGTTTGCCATGGAAGATGACTTTTGCTCTCTAGGTGCTTCATACCTGCCTACAACTTCTCCAGGTATCATTTGTGCATGGACATTTGAGGTTCTCATCAGGTGGAAGGTCCCCAACTTTCCTGTATTGTAAGAACCACTCTGTCCCTGCTCTTCTGTAAAATGATTGAGGGAACAGTGTATACTTGGGGTTAAAAACAGGTTTGATTTGGGTTACGAGTGATTCTGTGTGATGAATAATGGTATTGGGAACCTGCAATATTTACAAGAATATAGAGGTGAAATATAAGTAGGAAAACAGAAATCTAGGTATGATTTGAAGCCCAGAAGGGTTTTGCCCTTGATTGGGATACTTAGCTTTGAATGATGTTCTGCAAAGATGCCTCAGATAATTCGATATACAATGGCATAGGACCTTGTACATTGGATGATTGAATTTAGAGAGAACATCCAGTCAAAAAGGGATATTCAATAGGATTAGGAAGATAGTCGGTAGGTTTAGGAAGAAGAGTGAGTATAGAATTTGGACCAAAAGTTCTTTAGCAATAGACTTTCGGTTGTTGAGTGAATGTAAATGTCAGCACATATGAAGAGTCAGTCACTATGTTGAACTGGAGAAAATATGTAGAAAAGCAGATATCAATAGAAATATTAGGAAATCAGGCAAAGTATAAAGTGAGTGATAGAATTAGACATTTTCAACAGGGTTGAGTTTGAATATATAAATTAGGAAAAAAACAAATATGTAGTCACCAATATTATTGACAATTGACAGCATTAGGCAACCTGGACATGGATGTTTTTAGAAATCCATGTTCACTTTCCATTTAGGCTTTGGTACAATCATAAGTGTGACCTTTCCATTTTTTGTCCAGAATATTACTGTGATAATGAGGTGACATGAGTATTTCTTTCACCATTTCTGGGAGCAATATATTGAAGATGTAAAATGAGAATTGGGGTTACAAAGACGTGTACCCTGTTTCTAGGAATATAGAGAAAAAGCATGAATAGACCATACTGTGAATAAATAATATAACTTTTTTGAACTTTAAATAATGAACTAAACTGATATCTGAAAAATTAAAGGAAATCGTATATTGATATACAATCATTCATTCCAACCAGGTATATATGTAATGGAAATATTTGTGTTTTGGTTTATCATGAAGAGTGTGTGACGTTTGCTTCAAAATGATTATGGAAATTCAAAATAATGTGTTTGGAAAGAAGTCTCATGAAAAGACCAGTCAAGAAACCCTGACAATACATGTGTTCTGAAGCAAGAAGTGGTGAAAGTTGAAACAAATGCTTATTAATTTGTGAACTTGTGGATGAAATGTATATCCTGTGATGTGCAAAAACTGATGAAACATTAATGTACCAGTGTCGAATACAAATGAATGACAAATTACATATCATGTCCCATAGGAGTCTACTTGCATTGATGTTAGACTGGGTCAGTTACTGTAGAATAATTAGGATTTGTATGCACCATTCACTGAAGTTAGTTTTCAGTACTAGGAAACAAATATGTATTTCAGGTGGATGAATATTTCTGATTATCATCTTGTGAAAAGTGGATTATAAATCCACATACATGAACATGAATGAATTTAGAGAGTGTATATTAGACACATATATTTCATATTTTGAAAAATTTGGAGAGTATATCTATATCTATATCTATACACACACACACACACACACTCACACACACACAACTCACAGACATTAAAAAGTACCAATATAAATTCCAATCGAAATTCATCAGTAAATATGTATCATCCACAAATGCAAAAATATTTATTTTACTGAACATGAGCTAATGAATAATGTTGTTCTACTAGGACGCTCTCCTATAAGTTGAATTTTCATTTCCAACAGCATTTAGGAGGAGTGAACTCTTCTCACAATTTGTATCTGCCAAGACAGCCACCTCACAAAAATGTACGTGTGATACCTGGTAGGATTCTATATATGCATATAAATATACGTGTGTGAAGAGACTACAGAAAAAGGAAACAAGAATTCACATATTTGTTAAGTTTAAAACACATGGAGAATATTTCAAATAAATTTGACTAGATTTATAACTCCTACCTTATATAATGCAAATGTCAAGTCCAACTATACAACATGTCTCCTCTGAAGTACTTGTATTTCTAGTGTGTTGGGTTAATTTTCTCCATTATATTAGGATGAATAGTCTGATTCTACTAGGTATGGGTTAGTGTCAGGGATTCAGTATTTCGAATGGAAAATTGGAAAATGAATCCAATGTGTATGTAAATATATGCTGCACAAATATCCTCCCGCTCTCATCCAGAACAATGCCTTGACATTACCTTCACCCCAAGTAAGACACAATTAGAGGAGAAGAGTTACAAAATCAGTGAATACATATCTGGAATGGAAAATGCTCAGGAGTTCACAACCTTGGAGGTGGTAGAGGAGTTTCCAAAACTAAGGGACAGGGTAAACACTCCACAAACATGGAGCTCTGCTGGCCTAAAAACTTTTTGAGAAACTGCCTCTGAGCTTCCACACTTGAAATATATGTTGTTTTCAGGAGATTTGGCTTCCTCTGTAGTGAGAACATCAAAGCTGGGTCTGCATCTATGTGACCTGGAGGACATGGTTTCTTATTTTCCAATGAACAAGATGAAGCAGTGCTGAATCCTCTCTTTGTAGGTAAACTGAGGCCACTGGGGACTAAGTGTCTCCCCGTGTGGACTGTGAAGCCATTTGGTCCTCTTCCACTTTTTGTGGTGTTTTTGCTGCTGCACTGTGAGTTTGGTATTTGTTTCACGAAATACTAGGAGCTAAACTGGGACACAGTGCTGGAGGGAGTTCTGTCACGTGTGGTGGGTCAGGGTCTGCAAGAGAATGCACCAACTAGGCTCCTATCTCTCACAGCTTGCCCCATTGCCCCCTTGTCCATATCAACCTGATTCTTAATTTTCCTCTGAAAACTCTCCATATAACAAGATGCCTTTACATATAAGGGTCTGTTGGCTGCACCATGTCAGTTACAAGCCATTTGGAATCCAATGGTAGATCCACATGGCCCTACCACGGATGTTTTATCAAACACCTCCCCACCACTGCTCTAGACCCACTACTCAGCAGGCTCCAAATTTCTGGCATCTCTGTTCTACACCATTTTCATGAAACTCAGTAAATCAAGGCACTGTCTGGTATACTCATGATCAGCAACAGGACATCCAATGTTTCTCCAGTGCCACCTGGTCATAGGAATTTCAAAAATTTCATGGTATTTAACTAGCCATTTTTCAAGCATGAAGTTGGAGGCACTGTGGGTTTCAGTTCATTCAGCAAACATTAAATGGTGAGGAAGCTCATTTCAATGAAATCTCTGGAGAACTCTCACAGGCATGGCTTCCCAAAGAGTGGACAAAAGGTCACATTAGGCCAGGCCCATTGAGGTCTACAATGTGAGGTCCATGTGTGTTTTGACTCTCAACTATGGCTGCCATTTCTTTAAGAATAAAATCATGTGATATCCTTGCTGAGATTCCCAGGCCTCTGTGGAAATCCACCCGGGGCCTAGGTCTCAGTTTCCAAGAGCGACTTTCATGCGTGGCCTCTTAAAATCCCAACAAAATTCATGGCAATGCTTCTCTGAGTTCAGTTCCAAAACCCAGTCTCTAAGGGGAATCACACCAGAGTTCAAGCCCACGTGGACCCAGTCATTTTTTCCAATGCCACACAAATGACCAAAATTAAAACCAAAACACTCCCACATGGCCCTCATCTTATTTCATATAGTCAATCATCTTAACCTCTGGCTGGAGGTTTCCATGAGGGGCGCAGCCCAAGACAGTGTCCAAAATCAGCTCGTTTGCCCCTCATTTGTCTAAAGTCAGGGTAGCCTGGACACCGTTTCTGTGAACCAGGAGTGAACAAATAAGCCTGCCGTTAATACTTCTGTGTTTCTCCAATTTGAGGCCTACTGATTTTAGGTATCGATTCTTTAGGTGATTTAGAGTCATGCGAAAACACAAGCACCTCTGCAGGGCTTTGAAGAACTCATTTGACCCAAAGAATCCCTATTGTCATTTGATGGAGTGCAGGAACCTAACAGAGGAAGGCAAGAGACTTCATCCACAATGAATGAAATTTTTTGCCATTTTGGTTTTGGAAGCTCACATGGGATCATTCTTAAGATCCATCAGGTGCTGAGAATCTAAGTCACAGCCACACACAGGCCCAAGAGGCTGATAAAGACAAATCCCTTTCCAAAGCAATTAAGCAAAGAGCCACAGGTGAGGCCCATTCATTTCCATTTGAAAACTGTTTTCATCAGGCTTCACAAAGGGGTGGCCTGAGGCAAAGACCTTCCTGACATTCAGGGCAACACAACAATAAGTAAGCAAAAGGCCCAAAGCAGGGTTTCTGCACTGAGACTTTCCTGGTCACACTGATATCTGAGTTTTCTGAGATGCTCGCCATTCTCTTCAGCTATCCAGTACATGGCCATGTCACAGAGCTTGGAGGTGGTACATATTTTGGACACAAATCCATGAGCCTATTCTGGAGAGTGGTCAGAATTCAGGAAGAAAACTACAACTTAGAAAGATAGCAGGTGTTGCACATCGATAAGACAAGCTGCAGTCCATTCATATATTGGGCATGGGAAGATTTATACTAGACAGGACACATCCATTAATGCATTCTCTTTTCTAATGTCTACAACAACGGACACAGTGGGATACACAGAAAGAGAAACACTCGCCGTGTCAAATGACTTACTAGAAACTGTCCACTCCAAACCAAACTAACCGCCTTTTCTATCTATTCTCAGAACATGAGACAAAACAACAAACCCACACCCACTCCCACAAAGGCACCTCCTTCCCCCAAGTACGTCTGTGACTATCCGGAGTGTCCTCTGACTGGTGGGCCTTACTATGTTCCCCCGAAATGGCCTGTCTTCTCTCAGATCTTGTTTCCTTGACCAACTCTGTGAAGATGTCAGGAAAAAGTGGTTAGCCACTACCTGTTTTCTCAGGAACGGTCCATCTTCAGAGCTCTCCTGGCATTTGGCCATCCTCACATGATTAGGTACCAAGAAAACTGACTCTGTCCTTGGTAAATCCAAACAAGTGAGCCCACTGGGACTGGGACTGGGACTGCCTCTGGGTGCCTGGCTTCTTGGATACCAAGTTCAGAGAGTTCCATCACCAAGGAAATGAGGTATGTCACATTCTTTGGAACTGAATGAGGTCACTGCCTTGGCAACCGCTTTGTCCTAACAGTTGCTTCCAAGGGTTACATAAGATGGAGGTTTCCCCTAACTCCTGTGACACTTTCATAAGGTAGAATGTATATCACCATTGGCACCCGGGAACAGCTCTCCACTCATCCCTGGTTCGGTCCATCTTCTGTACAATAAAAAGAGAGAGAGGCAGATTCAGACACATCCCTTCATCCTGACCAGGTTTTTTGCCATGGAAGATGACTTTTGCTCTCTCAGGTGCTTCATACCTGCCTACAACTTCTCCAGGTATCATTTGTGCATGGACATTTGAGGATCTCATCAGGTGGAAGGTCCCCAACTTTCCTGTATTGTAAGAACCACTCTGTCCCTGCTCTTCTGTAAAATGATTGAGGGAACAGTGTATACTTGGGGTTAAAAACAGGTTTGATTTGGGTTACGAGTGATTCTGTGTGATGAATAATGGTATTGGGAACCTGCAATATTTACAAGAATATAGAGGTGAAATGTAAGTAGGAAAACAGAAATCTAGGTATGATTTGAAGCCCAGAAGGGTTTTGCCCTTGATTGGGATACTTAGCTTTGAATGATGTTCTGCAAAGGTGCCTCAGATAATTCGATATACAATGGCATAGGACCTTGTACATTGGATGATTGAATTTAGAAGAGAACATCCAGTCAAAAAGGGATATTCAGTAGGATTAGGAAGATAGTCTGTAGGTTCAGGAAGAAGAGTGAGTATAGGATTTGGACCAAAAGTTCTTTAGCAATAGATTTTCGGTTGTTGAGTGAATGTAAATGTCAGCACATATGAAGAGTCAGTCACTATGTTGAACTGGGGAAAATATGTAGAAAAGCAGATATCAATAGAAACATTACGAAATCAGGCAAAGTATAAAGTGAGTGATAGAATTAGACATTTTCAACAGGGTTGAGTTTGAATATATAAATTAGGAAAAAAACAAATATGTAGTCACCAATAGGATTGACAATTGACAGCATTAGGCAACCTGGACATGGATGTTTTTAGAAATCCATGTTCACTTTCCATTAAGGCTTTGGTACAATCATAAGTGTGACCTTTCCATTTTTTGTCCAGAATATTACTGTGATAATGACGTGACATGAGTATTTCTTTCACCATTTCTGGGAGCAATATATTGAAAATGTAAAATGAGAATCGGGGGTACAAAGAGGTGTACCCTGTTTCTAGGAACATAGAGAAAAAGCATGAATAGACCATACAGTGAATAAAAATATAACTTTTTTGAACTTTAAATAATGAATTGAACTGATATCTGAAAAATTAAAGGAAATCGTATATTGATATACAATCATTCATTCCAACCAGGTATATATGTAATGGAAATATTTGTGTTTTGGTTTATCATGAAGAGTGTGTGAGTTTTGCTTCAAAATGATTATGGAAATTCAAAATAATGTGTTTGGAAAGAAGTCTCACGAAAAGACCAGTCAAGAAACCCTGACAATACATGTGTTCTGAAGAAAGAAGTGGTGAAAGTTGAAACAAATGCTTATTAATTTGTGAACTTGTGGATGAAATGTATATCCTGTGATGTGCAAAAACTGAAGAAACAATAATGTACCAGTGTCGAATACAAATGAATGACAAATTACATATCATGTCCCATAGGAGTCTACTTGCATTGATGTTAGACTGGGTCAGTTACTGTAGAATAATTAGGATTTGTATGCACCATTCACTGAAGTTAGTTTTCAGTACTAGGAAACAAATATGTATTTCAGGTGGATGAATATTTCTGATTATCATCTTGTGAAAAGTGGATTATAAATCCACATACATGAACATGAATGAATTTAGAGAGTGTATATTAGACACATATATTTCATATTTTGAAAAATTTGGAGAGTATATCTATATCTATATCTATACACACACACACACACACACACACACACACACACACACACACAACTCACAGACATTAAAAAGTACCAATATAAATGCCAATCGAAATTCATCAGTAAATATGTATCATCCACAAATGCAAAAATATTTATGTTACTGAACATGAGTTAATGTATAATGTTGTTCTACTAGGACGCTCTCCTATAAGTTGAATTTTCATTTCCAACAGCATTTAGGAGGAGTGAACTCTTATCACAATTTGTATCTGCCAAGACAGCCACCACACAAAAATGTACGTGTGATACCTGGTAGGATTCTATATATGCATATAAATATACGTGTGTGAAGAGACTACAGAAAAAGGAAACAAGAATTCACATATTTGTTAAGTTTAAAACACATGGAGAATATTTCAAATAAATTTGACTAGATTTATAACTCCTAGCTTATATAATGCAAATGTCAAGTCCAACTATACAACATGTCTCCTCTGAAGTACTTGTATTTCTAATGTGTTGGGTTAATTTTCTCCATTATATTAGGATGAATAGTCTGAGTCTACTAGGTATGGGTTAGTGTCAGGGATTCAGTATTTCGAATGAAAAATTGGAAAATGAATCCAATGTGTATGTAAATATAAGCTGCACAAATATCCTCCCGCTCTCATCCAGAACAATGCCTTGACATTACCTTCACCCCAAGTAAGACACAATTAGAGGAGAAGAGTTACAAAATCAGTGAATACATATCTGGAATGGAAAATGCTCAGGAGTTCACAACCTTGGAGGTGGTAGAGGAGTTTCCAAAACTAAGGGACAGGGTAAACACTCCACAAACATGGAGCTCTGCTGGCCTAAAAACTTTTTGAGAAACTGCCTCTGAGCTTCCACACTTGAAATATATGTTGTTTTCAGGAGATTTGGCTTCCTCTGTAGTGAGAACATCAAAGCTGGGTCTGCATCTATGTGACCTGGAGGACATGGTTTCTTATTTTCCAATGAACAAGATGAAGCAGTGCTGATTCCTATCTTTGTAGGTAAACTGAGGCCATTGTGGACTAAGTGTCTCCCCGTGTGGACTGTGAAGCCATTTGGTCCTCTTCCACTTTTTGTGGTGTTGTTTTTTTTTTTTTTTTTAATATTTGAGTGAATTATATATATATATATATATATATATATATATATATATATATATATATATTTTTTTTTTTAAGAAAGAGTGAGAGAGAGTGAGAATGAAGGGAGAGAGAGAGAATTTTAATATTTATTTTTTTAGTATTTGGCGGACACAACATCTTTGTATGTGGTGCTGAGGATCGAACCCGGGCCGCACGCATGCCAGGCGAGCGCGCTACCGCTTGAGCCACATCCCCAGCCCCTGTGGTGTTTTTGCTGCTGCACTGTGAGTTTGATATTTGTTTCACGAAATACTAGGAGCTAACCGGGGACACAGTGCTGGAGGGAGTTCTGTCACGTGTGGTGGGTCAGGGTCTGCAAGAGAATGCACCAACTAGGCTCCTATCTCTCACAGCTTGCCCCATTGCCCCCTTGTGCATATCAACCTGATTCTTAATTTTCCTCTGAAAACTCTCCCTGTAACAAGATGCCTTTACATATAAGGGTCTGCTGGCTGCACCATGTCAGTTACAAGCCATTTGGAATCCAATGGTAGATCCACATGGCCCTACCACGGATGTTTTATCAAACACCTCCCCACCACTGCTCTAGACCCACTACTCAGCAGGCTCCAAATTTCTGGCATCTCTGTTCTACACCATTTTCATGAAACTCAGTAAATCAAGGCACTGTCTAGTATACTCATGATAAGCAGCAGGACATCCAATGTTTCTCCAGTGCCACCTGGTCATAGGAATTTCAAAAATTTCATGGTATTTATCTAGCCATTTTTCAAGCATGAAGTTGGAGGCACTGTGGGTTTCAGTTCATTCAGCAAACATTAAATGGTGAGGAAGCTCATTTCAATGAAATCTCTGGAGAACTCTCACAGGCATGTCTTCCCAAAGAGTGGACAAAAGGTCACATTAGGCCAGGCCCATTGAGGTCTACAATGTGAGGTCCATGTGTGTTTTGACTCTCAACTATGGCTGCCATTTCTTTAAGAATAAAATCATGTGATATCCTTGCTGAGATTCCCAGGCCTCTGTGGAAATCCACCCGGGGCCTAGGTCTCAGTTTCCAAGAGCGACTTTCATGCGTGGCCTCTTAAAATCCCAACAAAATTCATGGCAATGCTTCTCTGAGTTCAGTTCCAAAACCCAGTCTCTAAGGGGAATCACACCAGAGTTCAATCCCACGTGGACCCAGTCATTTTTTCCAATGCCACACAAATGACCAAAATTAAAACCAAAACACTCCCACATGGCCCTCATCTTATTCCATATAGTCAATCATCTTAACCTCTGGCTGGAGGTTTCCATGAGGGGCGCAGCCAATGACAGTGTCCAAAATCAGCTCGTTTGCCCCTCATTTTCTAAAGTCAGGGTAGCCTGGACACCGTTTCTGTGAACCAGGAGTGAACAAATAAGCCTGCAGTTAATACTTCTGTGTTTCTCCAATTTGAGGCCTACTGATTTTAGGTATCGATTCTTTAGGTGATTTAGAGTCATGCGAAAACACAAGCACCTCTACAGGGCTTTGAAGAACTCATTTGACCCAAAGAATCCCTATTGTCATTTGATGGAGTGCAGGAACCTAAAAGAGGAAGGCAAGAGACTTCATCCACAATGAGTGAAATTTTTTGCCATTTTGGTTTTGGAAGCTCACATGGGATCATTCTTAAGATCCATCAGGTGCTGAGAATCTAAGTCACAGCCACACACAGGCCCAAGAGGCTGATAAAGACACATCCCTTTCCAAAGCAATTAAGCAAAGAGCCACAGGTGAGGCCCATTCATTTCCATTTGAAAACTGTTTTCTTCAGGCTTCACAAAGGGGTGGCCTGAGGCAAAGACCTTCCTGACATTCAGTGCAACACAACAATAAGTAAGCAAAAGGCCCAAAGCAGGGTTTCTGCACTGACACTTTCCTGGTCACACTGATATCTGAGTTTTTTGAGATGCTCGCCATTCTCTTCAGCTATCCAGTACATGGCCATGTCACAGAGCTTGGAGGTGGTACATATTTTGGACACAAATCCATGAGCCTATTCTGGAGAGTGGCCAGAATTCAGAAAGAAAACAACAACTTAGAAAGATAGCAGGTGTTGCACATCGATAAGACAAGCTGCAGTCCATTCATATATTGGGCAGGATGAATTTTGGTATGATTTATACTAGACAGGACACATCCATTAATGCATTCTCTTTTCTAATGTCTACAACAACGGACACAGTGGGATACACAGAAACAGAAACACTCGCCGTGTCAAATGACTTACTAGAAACTGTCCACTCCAAACCAAACAAACCACCTTTCCTATCTATTCTCAGAACATGAGACAAAACAACAAACCCACACCCACTCCCACAAAGGCACCTCCTTCCCCCAAGTAGGTCTGTGACTATCCGGAGTGTCCTCTGACTGGTGGGCCATACTATGTTCCCCCGAAATGGCCTGTCTTCTCTCAGATCTTGTTTCCTTGACCAACTTTGTGAAGATGACAGGAAAAAGTGGTTAGCCACTACCTGTTTTCTCAGGAACGGTCCATCTTCAGAGCTCTCCTGGCATTTGGCCATCCTCACATCATTAGGTACCAAGAAAACTGACTCTGTCCTTGGTAAATCCAAACAAGTGAGCCCACTGGGACTGGGACTGGGACTGCCTCTGGGTGCCTGGCTTCTTGGATACCAAGTTCAGAGAGTTCCATCACCAAGGAAATGAGGTATGTCACATTCTTTGGAACTGAATGAGGTCACTGCCTTGGCAACCACTTTGTCCTAACAGTTGCTTCAAAGGGTAACATAAAATGGAGGTTGCCCCCGCTTCCTGTGACACTTTCATAAGGTAGAATGTATATCACCATTGGCACCCGGGAACAGCTCTCCACTCAGGCCTGGTTTGGTCCATCTTCTCTACAATAAGAAGAGAGAGATTCAGATTCAGACACATCCCTTCATCCTGACCAGGTTGTTTGCCATGGAAGATGACTTTTGCTCTCTCAGGTGCTTCATACCTGCCTACAACTTCTCCAGGTACCATTTGTGCATGGACATTTGAGGTTCTCATCAGGTGGAAGGTCCCCAACTTTCCTGTATTGTAAGAACCACTCTGTCCCTGCTCTTCTGTAAAATGATTGAGGGAACAGTGTATACTTGGGGTTAAAAACAGGTTTGATTTGGGTTACGAGTGATTCTGTGTGATGAATAATGGTATTGGGAACCTGCAATATTTACAAGAATATAGAGGTGAAATATAAGTAGGAAAACAGAAATCTAGGTATGATTTGAAGCCCAGAAGGGTTTTGCCCTTGATTGGGATACTTAGCTTTGAATGATGTTCTGCAAAGATGCCTCAGATAATTCGATATACAATGGCATAGGACCTTGTACATTGGATGATTGAATTTAGAAGAGAACATCCAGTCAAAAAGGGATATTCAGTAGGATTAGGAAGATAGTCTGTAGGTTTAGGAAGAAGAGTGAGTATAGGATTTGGACCAAAAGTTCTTTAGCAATAGACTTTCGGTTGTTGAGTGAATGTAAATGTCAGCACATATGAAGAGTCAGTCACTATGTTGAACTGGGGAAAATATGTAGAAAAGCAGATATCAATAGAAACATTACGAAATCAGGCAAAGTATAAAGTGAGTGATAGAATTAGACATTTTCAACAGGGTTGAGTTTGAATATATAAATTAGGAAAAAAACAAATATGTAGTCACTAATAGGATTGACAATTGACAGCATTAGACAACCTGGACATGGATTTTTTTAGAAATCCATGTTCACTTTCCATTTAGGCTTTGGTACAATCATAAGTGTGACCTTTCCATTTTTTGTCCAGAATATTACTGTGATAATGAGGTGACATGAGTATTTCTTTCACCATTTCTGGGAGTAATATATTGAAGATGTAAAATGAGAATCAGGGGTACAAAGAGGTGTACCCTGTTTCTAGGAACATAGAGAAAAAGCATGAATAGACCATACTGTGAATAAATAATATAACTTTTTTGAACTTTAAATAATGAATTGAACTGATATCTGAAAAATTAAAGGAAATCGTATATTGATATACAATCATTCATTCCAACCAGGTATATATGTAATGGAAATATTTGTGTTTAGGTTTATCATGAAGAGTGTGTGAGTTTTGCTTCAAAATGATTATGGAAATTCAAAATAATGTGTTTGGAAAGAAGTCTCATGAAAAGACCAGTCAAGAAACCCTGACAATACATGTGTTCTGAAGCAAGAAGTGGTGAAAGTTGAAACAAATGCTTATTAATTTGTGAACTTGTGGATAAAATGTATATCCTGTGATTTGCAAAAACTGAAGAAACAATAATGTACCAGTGTCGAATACAAATGAATGACAAATTACAGATCATGTCCCATAGGAGTCTACTTGCATTGATGTTAGACTGGGTCAGTTACTGTAGAATAATTAGGATTTGTATGCACCATTCACTGAAGTTAGTTTTCAGTACTAGGAAACAAATATGTATTTCAGGTGGATGAATATTTCTGATTATAATCTTGTGAAAAGTGGATTATAAATCCACATACATGAACATGAATGAATTTAGAGAGTGTATATTAGACGCATATATTTCATATTTTGAAAAATTTGAAGAGTATATCTATATCTATATCTATATCTATACACACACACACACACACACACACACACAAACACAAACACTCACAGACATTAAAAATACCAATATAAATGCCAATCGAAATTCATCAGTAAATATGTATCATCCACAAATGCAAAAATATTTATTTTACTGAACATGAGTTAATGTATAATGTTGTTCTACTAGGACGCTCTCGTATAGGTTGAATTTTCATTTCCAACAGCATTTAGGAGGAGTGAACTCTTCTCACAATTTGTATCTGCCAAGACAGCCACCTCACAAAAATGTACGTGTGATACCTGGTAGGATTCTATATATGCATATAAATATACATATGTGAATAGGCTACAGAAAAGGGAAACAAGAATTCACATATTTGTTAAGTTTAAAAACACATGGAGAATATTTCAAATAAAATTTGACTAGATTTATAACTCCTACCTTATATAATGCAAATGTCAAGTCCAACTATACAACATGTCTCCTCTGAAGTACTTGTATTTCTAATGTGTTGGGTTAATTTTCTCCATTATATTAGGATGAATAGTCTGAGTCTACTAGGTATGGGTTAGTGTCAGGGATTCAGTATTTCGAATGGAAAATTGGAAAATGAATCCAATGTGTATGTAAATATATGCTGCACAATTATCCTCCCGCTCTCATCCTGAACAAAGCGTTGACATTACCTTCACCCCAAGTAAGACACAATTAGAGGAGAAGAGTTACAAAATCAGTGAATACATATCTGTAATGGAAAATGCTCAGGAGTTCACAACCTTGGAGGTGGTACAGGAGTTTCCAAAACTAAGGGACAGAGTAGACCCTCCACAAACATGGAGCTCTGCTGGCCTAAAAACTTTTTGAGAAACTGCCTCTGAGCTTCCACACTTGAAATATATGTTGTTTTCAGGAGATTTGGCTTCCTCTGTAGTGAGACCATCAAAGCTGGGTCTGCATCTATGTGACCTGGAGGACATGGTTTCTTATTTTCCAATGAACAAGATGAAGCAGTGCTGAATCCTCTCTTTGTAGGTAAACTGAGGCCACTGGGGACTAAGTGTCTCCCCGTGTGGACTGTGAAGCCATTTGGTCCTCCTCCACTTTTTGTGGTGTTTTTGCTGCTGCACTGTGAGTTTGGTATTTGTTTCACGAAATACTAGGAGCTAAACTGGGACACAGTGCTGGAGGGAGTTCTGTCACGTGTGGTGGGTCAGGGTCTGCAAGAGAATGCACCAACTAGGCTCCTATCTCTCACAGCTTGCCCCATTGCCCCCTTGTCCATATCAACCTGATTCTTAATTTTCCTCTGAAAACTCTCCATATAACAAGATGCCTTTACATATAAGGGTCTGCTGGCTGCACCATGTCAGTTACAAGCCATTTGGAATCCAATGGTAGATAAACATGTCCCTACCACGGATGTTTTATCAAACACCTCCCCACCATTGCTCTAGACCCACTACTCAGCAGGCTCCAACTTACTGGCATCTCTGTTCTACACCATTTTCATGAAACTCAGTAAATCAAGGCACTGTCTGGTATACTCATGATCAGCAACAGGACATCCAATGTTTCTCCAGTGCCACCTGGTCATAGGAATTTCAAAAATTTCATGGTATTTATCTAGCCATTTTTCAACCATGATGTTGGAGGCACTGTGGGTTTCAGTTCATTCAGCAAACATTAAATGGTGAGGAAGCTCATTTCAATGAAATCTCTGGAGAACTCTCACAGGCATGGCTTCCCAAAGAGTGGACAAAAGGTCACATTAGGCGAGGCCCATTGAGGTCTACAATGTGAGGTCCATGTGTGTTTTGACTCTCAACTATGGCTGCCATTTCTTTAAGAATAAAATAATGTGATATCCTTGCTGAGATTCCCAGGCCTCTGTGGAAATCCACCCGGGGCCTAAATCTCAGTTTCCAAGAGCGACTTTCATGCATGGCCTCTTAAAATCCCAACAAAATTCATGGCAATGCTTCTCTGAGTTCAGTTCCAAAAACCCAGTCTTTAAGGGGAATCACACCAGAGTTCAAGTCCACGTGGACCCAGTCATTTTTTCCAATGCCACACAAATGACCAAAATTAAAACCAAAACACTCCCACATGGCCCTCATCTTATTCTGTATAGTCAATCATCTTAACCTCTGGCTGAAGGTTTCCATGAGGGGCGCAGCCAATGACAGTGTCCAAAATCTGCTCGTTTGCCCCTCATTTGCTAACGTCAGGGTAGCCTGGACACCGTTTCTGTGAACCAGGAGTGAACAAATAAGCCTGCCGTTAATACTTCTGTGTTTCTCCAATTTGAGGCCTACTGATTTTAGGTATCGATTCTTTAGGTGATTTAGAGTCATGCGAAACCACAAGCACCTCTGCAGGGCTTTGAAGAACTCATTTGACCCAAAGAATCCCTATTGTCATTTGATGGAGTGCAGGAACCTAACAGAGGAAGGCAAGAGACTTCATCCACAATGAATGAAATTTTTTGCCATTTTGGTTTTGGAAGCTCACATGGGATCATTCTTAAGATCCATCAGGTGCTGAGAATCTAAGTCACAGCCACACACAGGCCCAAGAGGCTGATAAAGACACATCCCTTTCCAAAGCAATTAAGCAAAGAGCCACAGGTGAGGCCCATTCATTTCCATTTGAAAACTGTTTTCTTCAGGCTTCACAAAGGGGTGGCCTGAGGCAAAGACCTTCTTGACATTCAGTGCAACACAACAATAAGTAAGCAAAAGGCCCAAAGCAGGGTTTCTGCACTGAGACTTTCCTGGTCACACTGATATCTGAGTTTTCTGAGATGCTCGCCATTCTCTTCAGCTATCCAGTACATGGCCATGTCACAGAGCTTGGAGGTGGTACATATTTTGTACACAAATCCATGAGCCTATTCTGGAGAGTGGCCAGAATTCAGGAAGAAAACAACAACTTAGAAAGATAGCAGGTGTTGCACATCGATAAGACAAGCTGCAGTCCATTCATATATTGGGCAAGATGAATTATGGGATGATTTATACTAGACAGGACACATTCATTAATGCATTCTCTTTTCTAATGTCTACAACAACGGACACAGTGGGATACACAAAACACTCGCCGTGTCAAATGACTTACTAGAAACTGTCCACTCCAAACCAAACAAACCACCTTTCCTATCTATTCTCAGAACATGAGACAAAACAACAAACCCACACCCACTCCCACAAAGGCACCTCCTTCCCCCAAGTACGTCTGTGACTATCCGGAGTGTCCTCTGACTGGTGGGCCATACTATGTTCCCCCGAAATGGCCTGTCTTCTCTCAGATCTTGTTTCCTTGAATAACTTTGTGAAGATGTCAGGAAAAAGTGGTTAGCCACTACCTGTTTTCTCAGGAACGGTCCATCCTCAGAGCTCTCCTGGCATTTGGCCATCCTCACATCATTAGGTACCAAGAAAACTGACTCTTTCCTTGGTAAATCCAAACAAGTGAGCCCACTGGGACTGGGAATGGGACTGCCTCTGGGTGCCTGGCTTCTTGGATACCAAGTTCAGAGAGTTCCATCACCAAGGAAATGAGGTATGTCACATTCTTTGGAACTGAATGAGGTCACTGCCTTGGCAACCACTTTGTCCTAACAGTTGCTTCCAAGGGTAACATAAGATGGAGGTTGCCCCTACTTCCTGTGACACTTTCATAAAGTAGAATGTATATCAACCATTGGCACCTGGGAACAGCTCTCCACTCAGGCCTGGTTTGGTCCATCTTCTCTACAATAAGAAGAGAGAGATTCAGATTCAGACACATCCCTTCATCCTGACCAGGTTGTTTGCCATGGAAGATGACTTTTGCTCTCTCAGGTGCTTCATACCTGCCTACAACTTCTCCAGGTATCATTTGTGCATGGACATTTGAGGTTCTCATCATGTGGAAGGTCCCCAACTTTCCTGTATTGTAAGAACCACTCTGTCCCTGCTCTTCTGTAAAATGATTGAGGGAACGGTGTATACTTGGGGTTAAAAACAGGTTTGATTTGGATTACGAGTGATTCTGTGTGATGAATAATGGTATTGGGAACCTGCAATATTTACAAGAATATAGATGTGAAATATAAGTAGGAAAACAGAAATTAAGGTATGATTTGAAGCCCAGAAGGGTTTTGCCCTTGATTGGGATAATTAGCTTTGAATGATGTTCTGCAAAGATGCCTCAGATAATTCCATATACAATGGCATAGGACCTTGTACATTGGATGATTGAATTTAGAAGAGAACATCCAGTTAAAAAGGGATATTCAGTAGGATTAGGAAGATAGTCGGTAGGTTTAGGAAGAAGAGTGAGTATAGGATTTGGACCAAAAGTTCTTTAGCAATAGACTTTCGGTTGTTGAGTGAATGTAAATGTCAGCACATATGAAGAGTCAGTCACTATGTTGAACTGGGGAAAATATGTAGAAAAGCAGATATCAATAGAAACATTACGAAATCAGGCAAAGTATAAAGTGAGTGATAGAATTAGACATTTTCAACAGGGTTGAGTTTGAATATATAAATTAGGAAAAAAACAAATATGTAGTCACCAATAGGATTGACAATTGACAGCATTAGGCAACCTGGGCATGGATGTTTTTAGAAATCCATGTTCACTTTCCATTTAGGCTTTGGTACAATCATAAGTGTGACCTTTCCATTTTTTGTCCAGAATATTACTGTGATAATGAGGTGACATGAGTATTTCTTTCACCATTTCTGGGAGCAATATATTGAAGGTGTAAAATGAGAATCGGGGGTACAAAGAGGTGTACCCTGTTTCTAGGAACATAGAGAAAAAGCATGAATAGACCATACTGTGAATAAATAATATAACTTTTTTGAACTTTAAATAATGAATTGAACTGATATCTGAAAATTTCAAGGAAATCATATATTGATATACAATCATTCATTCCAACCAGGTATATATCTAATGGAAATATTAGTGTTTTGGTTTATTATGAAGAGTGTGTGAGTTTTGCTTCAAAATGATTATGGAAATTCAAAATAATGTGTTTGGAAAGAAGTCTCATGAAAAGACCAGTCAAGAATCCCTGACAATACATGTGTTCTGAAGCAAGATGATTAAATTTGAAACAAATGCTTATTAATTTGTGAACTTGTGGATGAAATGTATATCCTGTGATTTGCAAAAACTGAAGAAACAATAATGTACCAGTGTCGAATACAAATGAATGACACATTACATATCATGTCCCATAGGAGTCTACTTGCATTGATGTTAGACTGGGTCAGTTACGGTAGAATAATTAGGATTTGTATGCACCATTCACTGAAGTTAGTTTTCAGTACTAGGAAACAAATATGTATTTCAGGTGGATGAATATTTCTGATTATCATCTTGTGAAAAGTTGATTATAAATCCACATACATGAACATGAATGAATTTAAAGTGTGTATATTAGACACATATATTTCATATTTTGAAAAATTGGCAGAGTATATCTCTATCTATATCTATATATATATACACACACACACACACACACACACACACACAACACTCACAGACATTAAAAAGTACCAATATAAATGCCAATCGAAATTCATCAGTAAATATGTATCATCCACAAATGCAAAAATATTTATTTTACTGAACATGAGTTAATGTATAATGTTGTTCTACTAGGACTCTCTCCTATAGGTTGAATTTTCATTTCCAACAGCATTTAGGAGGAGTGAACTCTTCTCACAATTTGTATCTGCCAAGACAGCCATCTCACAAAAATGTACGTGTGATACCTGGTAGGATTCTATATATGCATATAAATATACATGTGTGAATCCATTACAGAAAAGGGAAACAAGAATTCACATATTTGTTAAGTTTAAAAACACATGAGAATATTTCAATTAAAATTTGACTAGATTTATAACTCCTACCTTATATAATGGAAATGTCAAGTCCAACTATACAACATGTCTCTGGAGAACCTTTGGATGTCCTGTTGTTTATCATGAGTATACTAGACAGTGCCTTGATTGACTGTGTTTCATGAAAATGATCTAGAACAGACATGCCAGTAAGTTGGTGCCTGCTGAGTAGTGTGCCTAGAGCAGTGGTGTGTATGTGTGTCATAATACATCTCTGATGTGGCCATATGGATTTGCCATTGGCTTCCAAATGGCTTGTGACAGACATGGTGAGGCCAGCAGACACTAATATGTAAGGGCGTCTTGTTATATGGAGAGGTTTCATGGCAATGTTAAGAATCAGGTTGCAATAGACAAGGGATAAAGATATGTGGGATAGAAGCCTGGTTGGTGCATTCTCCTGCAGACCCTGACCCACCACATGTGGCAGAACTCCATCCAGCACTGTGTCCCTTTTGAACTCCTTGTATTTCGTGAAGCAAATACCAAACTACCAATTCAGGAGAAAGAAAAACCATGAAAAAGTGGAGGATGACCAAATGGCTTCACAGCCCAGATGGGGAGAGACTTAGCACGCACTGGTCACATTTTACTTAAAAGAGAGAATTCACCACTGCTGCCTCATGTTCATTAGAAAATAAGAAACCATGTCCTCCAGGTCACATAGAATCAGACCCAGCTTTGATGGTCTCACGACAAAGGAAGCTAAAGCTCCTGAAAACAACATATATTTCAAGTGCCCAACCTCAGAGGCAGTTTATCAAGAAGTCCTTTAGGCCAGCAGAGCTCCATGTTTGTGGAGTTTTTAACCTTTCACTTACTTATGGAAACTTCTCTACCACATCCAAGGTTGTGAACTCCTGAGCATTTTCCATTCCAGTTATATATTCACAGATTTTATAACTCTTCTCCACTAATTGTGTCTTACTTGGGGTGAAGGTAATGTCAAGGCATTGTTCTGGATGAGAGAGGGGAAATATTTTCTTTAGCACATATTTGATAGACATTGGATTCTTTTTCCTATTTTCCATTCAAAATACTGAATCCCTGACACTAACACATACCCTACTAGACTCTGACTATTAATCCTAATATGATGGAGAAAAATAACCCAAATAGAACAGAAATACAAGCAGGTCAGAGGAGGCATGGTGTATTTTTGAACTTTTCTTTTGCATAATAAATGGTAGGTGTTATAAATCTAGTGAATTTTTATTTGGAATAGTTTTTCATGTGTTTTTAAAATTAACAAATATGTGAATCCCTGCCTCCCTTTCTCTCTAGCCTATACAGCACATGTATTTTTATATGTACATATAGAATCCTACCTGGTATCACACGTACATTTTTGTGAGGTTGCTGACTTGGCAGATATAAATTGTGTGAAGAGACTACCCCTCTTAAACGCTGTTGGAACTAAAAATTCAACCTATGGGTGAGCTTCCTAGTACAACAACATTATACATAATTTCATGTTCAGTAAAGTATATATTTTTGCATCAGTAGATGTTATATATTTCATTATAAATTTCATTTGGCATATATTGCTACTTTTTTATGTTTCTCTGTGTGTTTTTTTGGTATATATATATATATATATATATATATATATATATATATATATACTCTCCTGATTTATCAAAACATGAAATATATGTGTCTTATATACACTCTCTACATTCATACATTCATTCATGTTCATGCATGAGGAAATATAATCAACTTTTCTCAAGATTATTATTGGAAATATTCATCCACCTGAAATACATATTTGTTTCCTTGTACTGACAACTCACTTCTGTGAATGGTGCATACAAATCCTAATAATTCTACAGTATCTGACCCAGTTTAACATCAATGCAAGTAGATTAATATGGGACATGATGTGTATTTTGACGTTCATTTATATTCCACACTGCTACATTAATATTTCTGCAGTTTTTGCACATCATAGGATATATATTTCATCCACAAGTTCACAACTTTATAGGTATTTTTTCACTTTTAATCATTTCCTGCTTCAGAACACATGTATTCCTCCCGGTTTCTTGACTGGTCTTTTCATGAGACTTCTCTGCAAACACATTTTTTTTTTAATTTCATAATCAGTTTTGAAGCAAAACTCACACACTTTTCATGATAAACCATAAATCTAATATCACCATTAGATGCATAACTGTTTGGAATGGATGATTGTATATCAATATTAGGTTTCCTCTATATTTTCAGAAATCAATTCAATCCATTATTTAAAGTTCGAACCAGTTATATTATTTATTCACAGTATGGTCTATTCATGCATTATCTCTATATTCATAGGCACAAGGTACACCTATTTGTACCCCCAATTAATTTATACGTCTTCAAAATATTGCTTTCCTACATATTTTACCCAGTTCATCATTGTGACTGACTCTTCACATGTGCTGACATTTACATTCACTCTCTACCTGAAACCCTATTGCTAAAGAACTTTTGGTCCAAATCCTATACTCACTCTTTTATCTAAACCTACCGACTATTTTCCTAATCCTACCGAATATCCCTTTTTGACTGGATGTTCTCTTCCACATTCAATCATCCAAATTAGAAGGTCCTATGCCATAGTATATTGATTTAACTGAGACAACTGTGCAGGACATAAATCAATGCTAAGTATCCCAATCAAGGGCCCAATGCCCTTCTGGGCTTCAAAACTTACCTAGATTTCTGTTTTCATACTTATATTTCACCTATATATTCTTATAAATATCGCAGGTTCCTAATACAAATATTCATTCCAGAGAATGATTCCTAACCCAAATTGAACATGTTATTAACCCTAACCATACACTTTTCCCTCAATCTAATTTTACAGAAGAGCAGGGACAGAGTTGGTCTTACAATACAGGAATATAGGCGATCTTCCAGCTGCTGAAAACCTAAAAGTTCCATGCTGAAATGATCCTTGGAGAAGATGTAGGCATCTATGAAGGACATGCAAGAGCAAAAGTCATCTTCCATGGCAAACAACCTGGTCAGGTTGATGGGATGTGTCTGAATTAGCCTCTCTCTTCCTAATGTAGAGAAGATGGACCAAACCATGCCTGTGTGGAGAGCTGTTCCCCGGTGCCTATGGTTGATATACCATTCTAACATATGAATGAGTCACAGCAAGTAGAGGCAGCCTCCATCTTTTGGGAACCATGTAAGCAACTGTTAAAACAAAGTGGTTTCCAAGGCAGTGACTTCATTCAGATCTTGAAGAAAGTGACATCACCTTACAGTTTTGGTAATGAAAGTCTGTGATCTTGGGATCCAGGAAACCAGGCACACAGAGTCAAACCCACTCCATGTCCCAGTGGGCTAACTTGTTTGGATTTAACAAGACAGAGTTACTCTTTCTTTGTACCTACTGATGTGAGGACAGCCAAATGCCTGGAAACTATGAAGACTGGCCTTTCCAGAGAAAGCAGGTAGTTTCTCACCATGGGCTCCTGACAACATCACAGAGTTGGCCAAAGAGAACAGATTGGAGACAGGACACGCCATTTTGGGGGAACATAGTATGGCCCACAAGTCAGAGGACACTCCGGATAGTCACAGACCTACTTGGGGAAAGGAGGTGACTTTTTGGGTGTGAGTGTGAGTTTGTGGTTTTGTCTCATGTTCTGAGAATAGTTAGGAAAGCTGGTTTGTTTGTTTTGGAGTGGACTGTGTCTAGTAAGTCCTTTGACAAGGTGAGTGTTTCTGTGTCTATATATCATACTGTGTCCGTGATTGTAGACATTAGAAAAGAGAATGCATCAATGGATGTGTCCTGTCTACAAGAAAGCTTCAAAGCATTCATCCTGTGCAATTAATGAATGGACTGCAGGTTGCCATATGGATGGGCAACTCCTGCCATCTTTCTAAATTCCTGTTTTCTTCCTGAATTCTGGACACTCTCCAGAATACGCTCATGATTTTGTGTCCAAGATATGTACCACCTCCATCTCTGTGACATGGCCATGTACTGGATACCTGAAGGGAATGGCGAGTATCTCAGAAAACTCAGATATCAGTATTCCCAAGAAAGTCTCAGTGGAGAAACCCTGCTTTGGGCCTTTTGCTTACCTATTCTGTTGCCCTGAATGTCAGGAAGGTCTTTGCCTCAGGCCACACTTTGTGAAGCCTGCAGAAAATAGTTTTCAAATGGAAAAGAATGGTCATTACCTGTGCCTCTTGATTAATTGCTTTGGAAATGGATGTTTCTGAATCAGCTTCTCAGCCCTATGTGAGGCTGTGGCTTAGATTCACAGCACATGATGGGTCTAAAGAAAAATCCCATGTGTGCATCCCAAACCAAAATGGGCAAAAGAGCTGTCAGAGTGGTTCTTACAATACAGGAAAGTTGGGGACCTTCCACCTGATGAGAACCTCAAATGTCCATGCACAAATGATACCTGGAGAAGTTGTAGGCAGGTATGAAGCACCTGAGAGAGCAAAAGTCATCTTCCATGGCAAACAATCTGGTCAGGATGAAGGGATGTGTCTGAATCTGAATCTCTCCGTTCTTATTGTAGAGAAGATGGACCTAACCAGGCCTGAGTGGAGAGCTGTTCCCGGGTGCCAATGGTTGATATACATTCTACCTTATGAAAGTGTCACAGGAAGTAGGGGCAACCTCCATCTTATGTTACCCTTGGAAGCAACTGTTAGGACAAAGTGGTTGCCAAGGCAGTGACCTCATTCAGTTCCAAAGAATGTGACATACCTCATTTCCTTGGTGATGGAACTCTCTGAAATTGGTATCCAAGAAGCCAGGCACCCAGAGGCAGTCCCAGTCCCAGTCCCAGTGGGCTCACTTGTTTGGATTTACCAAGAACAGAGTCAGTTTTCTTGGTACCTAATGATGTGAGGATGGCCAAATGCCAGGAGAGCTCTGAAGATGGACCGTTCCTGAGAAAACAGGTAGTGGCTAACCACTTTTTCCTGACATCTTCACAGATTTGGTCAAGGAAAGAATGTCTGAGAGAAGACAGGCCGTTTCGGGGGAACATAGTATGGCCCACCAGTCAGAGGACACTCCGGATAGTCACAGACCTACTTGGGGCAAGGAGGTGCCTTTGTGGGAGTGGGTGTGGGTTTGTTGTTTTGTCTCATGTTCTGAGAATAGATAGGATAGGCGGTTTGTTTGGTTTGGAGTGGACAGTTTCTAGTAAATCATTTGACACGGCGAGTGTTTCTGTTTCTGTGTATCCCACTGTGTCTGTTGTTGTAGACATTACAAAAGAGAATGCATTAATGGATGTGTCCTGTCTAGTATAAATCTTCCCATAATTCATCCTGCCCAATATATGAATGGACTGCAGCTTGTCTTATCGATGTGCAACACCTGCTATCTTTCTAAGTTGTTGTTTTCTTCCTGAATTCTGGCCACTCTCCAGAATAGGCTCATGGATTTGTGTCCAAAATATGTACCACTGCCAAGCTCTGTGACATGGCCATGTACTGGATAGCTGAAGAGAATGGCGAGCATCTCAGAAAACTCAGATATCAGTGTGACCAGAAAAATCTCAGTGCAGAAACCCTGCTTTGGGTCTTTTGCTTACTTATTGTTGTGTTGCACTGAATGTCAGGAACGTCTTTGCCTCAGGCCACCCCTTTGTGAAGCCTGAAGAAAACAGTTTTCAAATGGAAATGAATGGGCCTCACCTGTGGCTCTTTGCTTAATTGCTTTGGAAAGAGATGTGTCTTTATCAGCCTTTGGACCTGTGTGTGGCTGTGATGTAGATTCTCAGCACCTGATAGATCTTAAGAATGATCCCATGTGAGCTTCCAAAACCAAAATGGCAAAAAATATCATTCATTGTGGATGAAGTATCTTGCCTTCCTCTGTTAGGTTCCTGCACTCCATCATATGAGAATATGGATTCTTTGGGTCAAATGAGTTCTTCAATGCCCTGCAGAGGTGCTTGTGTTTTCACATGACTCTAAATCACCTAAAGAATTGATACCTAAAATCAGTAGGCCTCAAATTGGAGAAACAAAGAAGTATTAAAGGCAGGCTTATTTGTTCACTCCTGGTTCACAGAAACGGTGTCCAGGCTACCCTGACTTTAGGCAAATGAGGGGCAAAGGAGCTGATTTTGGACACTGTCTTGGGCTGCGCCCCTCATGGAAACCTCCAGCCAGAGGTTAAGATGATTGACTATATGGAATAAGATGAGGGCCATGTGGGAGTGTTTTGGTTTTGATTTTGGTCATTTGTGTGGCATTGGAAAAAATGACTGGGTACACGTGGGGTTGAACTCTGGTGTGATTCCCCTTAGAGACTGGATTTTGGAAGTGAACTCAGAGAAGCATTGCCATGAATTTTGTTGGGATTTTAAGAGGCCACGCATGAAACTCTTGGAAACTGAGACCTAGGCCCCGGGTGGATTTCCACAGAGGCCTGGGAATCTCAGCAAGGATATCACATGATTTTATTCTTAAAGAAATGGCAGCCATAGTTGAGAGTCAAAACACACATGGACCTCACATTGTAGACCTCAATGGGCCTGGCCTAATGTGACCGTTTGTCCACTCTTTGGGAAGCCGTGCCTGTGAGAGTTCTCCAGAGATTTCATTGAAATGAGCTTCCTCACCATTTAATGTTTGCTGAATGAACTGAAATCCACAGTGCCTCCAACTTCATGCTTGAAAAATGGCTAGATAAATACCATGAAATTTTTGAAATTCCTATGACCAGGTGGCACTGGAGAAACACTGCATGTCCTGTTGCTGATCATGATTATACCAGACAGTGCCTTGACTTACTGAGTTTCATGAAAATGGTGTAGAACAGAGATGCCAGTAAGTTGGAGCCTGTTGAGTAGTGGGTCTAGAGCAGTGGTGGGGAGGTGTTTGATAAAACATCCGTGGTAGGGCCATGTGGATCTACCATTGGATTCCAAATGGCTTGTAACTGACATGGTGTAGCCAGCAGACCCTTGTATGTAAAGGCATCTTGTTACATGGAGAGTTTTCAGAGGAAAATTAAGAATCAGGTTGATATGGACAAGGGGGCATTGGGGCAAGTTGTGAGAGATAGGAGCCTAGTTGGTGCATTCTCTTGCAGACCCTGACCCACCACACGTGACAGAACTCCCTCCAGCACTGTGTCCCAGTTTAGCTCCTAGTATTTCGTGAAACAATTACCAAACTCACAGTGCAGCAGCAAAAACACCACAAAAAGTGGAAGAGGACCAAATGGCTTCACAGTCCACACGGGGAGACACTTAGTCCCCAGTGGCCTCAGTTTACCTACAAAGAGAGGATTCAGCACTGCTTCATCTAGTTCATTGGAAATAAGAAACCATGTCCTCCAGGTCACATAGATTCAGACCCAGCTTTGATGGTCTCACTACAAAGGAAGCCAAATCTCCTGAAAACAACATATATTTCAAGTGCAAAACTCAGTGGCAGTTTCTCAAAAAATTTTTAGGCCAGCAGAGCTCCATGTTTGTGGAGTTTTACCCTGTCCCTTAGTTTTGGAAACTGCTCTACCACCTCCAAGGTTGTGAACTCCTGAGCATTTTCCATTCCAGATATGTATTCACTGATTTTGTAACTCTTCTCTTCTAATTGTGTCTTACTTGGGGTGAAGGTAATGACAAGGCATTGTTCTGGATGAGAGCAGGAGGATATTTGTGCAGCATATATTTACATACACATTGGATTCATTTTCCAATTTTCCATTCGAAATACTGAATCCCTGACACTAACCCATACCTAGTAGACTCAGACTATTCATCCTAATATAATGGAGAAAATTAACCCAACACAATAGAAATACAAGCACTTCAGAGGAGACATGTTGTATTGTTGGACTTGACATTTGCATTATATAAGGGAGGAGTTATAAATCTAGTCAAATTTTAATTGAAATATTCTCCATGTGTTTTTAAACTTAACAAATATGTGAATTCTTGTTTCCCTTTTCTGTAGCCTATTCACACATGTATATTTATATGCATATATAGAATCCTACCAGGTATCACACATACATTTTTGTGAGGTGGCTGCCTTGGCCGATACAAATTGTGAGAAGAGTTCACTCCTCCTAAATGCTGTTGGAAATGAAAATTCAACCTATTGGAGAGCGTCCTAGTAGAACAACATTATACATTAACTCATGTTCAGTAAAATAAATATTTTTGCATTTGTGGATGATATATATTTACTGATGAATTCGATTGGCATTTATATTGGTACTTTTTAATGTCTGTGAGTGTTGTGTGTGTGTGTTTGTGTGTGTGTGTGTGTATATATATAGATATGGATATAGATATAGATATAGATATAGATATAGATATACTCTCCAAATTTTTCAAAATATGAAATATATGTGTCTAATATACACTCTCTAAATTCATTCATGTTCATGTATGTGGATTTATAATCCACTTTTCACAAGATTATAATATTCATCCACATGAAATACATATTTGTTTCCTAGTACTGAAAACTAACTTCAGTGAATGGTGCATACAAATCCTAATTATTCTACAGTAACTGACCCAGTCTAACATCAATGCAAGTAGACTCCTATGGGACATGATATGTAATTTGTCATTCATTTGTATTCGACACTGGTACATTATTATTTCTTCAGTTTTTGAACATCATAAGATATACATTTGCCAAGGCAGTGACCTCATTCAGTTCCAAAGAATGTGACATACCTCATTTCCTTGGTGATGGAACTCTCTGAACTTTGTATCCAAGGAGCCAGGCACCCAGAGGCAGTCCCAGGCCCAGTCCCAGTGGGCTCACTTGTTTGGATTTACCAAAGATAGAGTCAGTCATTCTTGGTACCTACTGAAGTGGGATTACCAAATGCCTGGAGAGCTCTGAATAGGGAGCTTTCCTGAGAAAGCAGGTAGTGGCTCTCCACTTTTTCCTTACAACTTTACAGAGTTGGCCAAGGAAAACAGATCTGAGAGAGGACAGGCCATTTCGGAAGAACAGAGTATGGCCACCAGTCAGAGGACACTCTGGTTAGTCATACACCTATGGGGAAGGAGGTGCCTTTTTGGGAGTGGGTGTGGGTTTGTGGTTTGTCTCATGTTCTGAAAATAGGTAGGAATGGCGGTTTGTTTGTTATGGAGTGAACTGTTTCCGGTAAGTCATTTGAAGAGGTGAGTGTTTCCATGTCTGTGTATCCCACTGTGCCTGTGGTAGTAGACATGAGAAAAGAGAATGCAGCAATGGATGTGTCATGTCTAGTATAAAGCTTCCCAGCATTCATCCTGCCCAATTTATGAATGGAGTGTGGCTTGCCTTATGCACGGGCAACACCTAATACCTTCCTAAGTCCCTGTTTTCTTCCTGAATTCTGGCCACTCTCTAGAATAGGCTCATGGTTATGTGTCCAAGATATGTACCAAATCCAAGGTCTTTGACATGGCCATGTACTGGATACCTGAATGGAATGGCCAGCATCTCAGAAAACTCAGATATCAGTGTGACCAGGAAAGTCTCAGTGGAGATACCCTGCTTTGGGCCTTTTGCTTACCTATTGTTCTGTTGCCCTGAATATCAGGAAGGTCTTTGTCTCATGCAACCCCTTTGTTAAGCCTGAAGAAAACAGTTTTCAAATGGAAATGAATGTGCATCACCTCTGGCTCTTTGCTTAATTTCATTGGAAAAGGATGTGTCTGATTCAGGCCCTTTGCCCTGTTTTAGGCTGTGACTTAGATTCTCAGCACCTGATGGAAGTAAAGAAAGATCCCATATGTGCATCTAAACAAAAATGGAAAAACGTTCAATCAATGTGCATGAATTATATTGCCTTCCTTTGTTAGGTTTCTGAAATCCATCATGTCAGAATAGGGATTCTTTGGGTGAAATGAGTTCTTCAAATCTCTGCAGAGGGGCTTGGCTTTTCTCATGACTCCAATTCACAAAAAGAATCTAGACCCAACAGTCAGAGAGCCTCAAATTGGAGAAGCGAAGCAGTATTAAGGGCAGGCCTATTTGATCACTCCTGGTTCACAGGAAGGGTGTCCAAGCCACCCTGACATTCGGCAAATGAGGGGCAAGGGAGCTTATTTTGGACACTGTCTTGGGATGTGCCTCTCATGAAAACCTCCATCCAGATGTTATGATGAGTATCTTTATGGTAGAAGATGAGGGCCATGTAGGAGTGTTTTGGTTATAATTGTGGTCATTTGTGTGGCAGTTGGAAGAGATGACTGGGTAAACCTGGGCTTGAATTCTGCTGTGATTCCCCTTAGAGACTGAGTTCTGGAACTGACCTCAGAGAAGTATTGACATGAATTGTGTTGGGATTTTAGGAGGCCATGAATGAGAGTTGCCATTGGAACCTGGGATCAAGGCCCAGAGTGGCTTTCCACAGAACACTGGGAATCACAGCCAGGATATTACATGATTTTATTCTGAAAGACTTGGCAGGCATAATTGAGATTCAAAACACACTTGGACCTTGCTTTGTAGACCTCCATGGGCCTGGCTTCATGTGACTCTTTGGCCACTCTTTGGGTAGACTTGCCTGTGAGAGTGCTCCAGAGATTTCCCTGAAATTAGCTTCCTCACCATTTAATGGTTCCTGAATGAATTGAAACCAACATTGCCTCCAAATGCATCTGTGAAAAAATGCTAGATAATTACCATGAAATTTTAGAAATTCCGATGACCAGCTGGCACTGGAGGACCTTTGATGTCCTGTTGATGATCATGAGTATAACAGACAGGGCCTTGATTGACTGGGTTTCATGAAAATGGTGTAGAACAAAGATGCCAGTAAGTTGGGGCCTGGTAAGTAGTGGGCCTAGAGCTGTGTTATGCAAATGTGTGATAAAACATCTGTGGTGGGGCCATGTGGATCTTCCATTGGCTTCCAAATGGCTGTGACTGACATGGTGCAACCATCACACCCATATATGTAAAGGCATATTTTTATATGGAGAGGTTTCAGGGCAATGTTCAGTATCATGTTGCTATTGTCAAGGGGGCAAGCTACTTGAGATAGAACCCTGGTTGGTGCATTCTCCTGGAGACCCTGCCAACCACACCTGACAGAACTCCCTTCAGCACTGTGTCCCATTTGAACTCGTTGTATTTCATGAAGCAAATACCAAACTCCCAGTGCAGCAGCAAGAAACACCACGAAAATTTGAGGATGACCATTGGTTTCACAGTCCACACGGGAAGACCCTTAGCCCTCAGTGGCCAAAGTTTACCTACAAAAAGAGAATTCATCACTGCTGCCTCATTTTTATTTTAAAATAAGTAACCATTTCCTCCAGGTCACATAGATGCAGATCCAGCTTTGATGGTTTCACTACAAATAAAGCTAAAGCTCCTGACAACAACATATATTTCAAGTGCCCAACCTCAGAGGCAGATTCTCAAAAAGTCTTTTGGCCAGCAGAGCTCCATGTTTGTGGAGTGTTTACCCTGTCTCTTACTTTTGGAAACTCCTCTACCACCTCCAAAGATGTGAAATCTGGAGCATTTTCCATTCTAGATATGTAATCACAGATTTTCTAACTCTTCTCCTCTAATTGTGTCTTACTTGGGGCGAAGGTAATGTCAAGGCATTGTTCTGGAGGAGAGTGGGAAGATTTTTCCGTAGCATATATTTGCATACACATTGGATTCAGTGTCCTATTTTCAATTCAAAAGACTGAATACCTGACTCTAACCCATACCCTACCAGACTCTGACTACTAATCCTAATATGATGGAGAAAAATAACCCATAAAGAATAGAAATACAAGCAGTACAGAGTAGGCATGGTGTATAGATGGATTTGCCTTTTGCATGATACAGAGTTGGAGTTATAAATCTAGTCAATTGTTTGTTGAAATAGTTGTCCTAGTATTTTTAAGGTTAACAAATATGTGAATTCCTGTCTCCCTTTCTCTGTATTCTTATATGCACATATAGATTCCTATCTGGTACCACACGTACATTCTTGTGAGGTGGCTGACTTGGCAGATACAAATTGTTAGTAGAGATCACTCCTACTAAACCCTGTTGGAACTGAATATTCAACCTATGGGTGAGCTTGCTAGTTGAACAGCATTATACATAAATCCATGTTCAGTAAAATGAATATTTTTAGATCTGTGGATGGTATATATTTTATAATGAATTTTGATTGACATATATATTGCTACTTTTTTGTCTGTGTGTGTGTTTTATGTATATGTATATATATGTATATATATATATGTATATATATATATATATATATATATATACATATATATATATATATATATACACTCTCCAGATTTTTCAAAATATGAAATATATGTGTCTTATATTCACTCCCTAAATTCATTCATGTTCATGTATGTGGATTTATAATCAACTATTCACAAGATAATTCTCAAAATATTCATCCACCTGAAATTTGCCCAATGCTCTCAAATGTCAATCCTATTTGTGACTACATATTTGTTTCTTCCTAAGATTATATATTTAAACTCAACCCTGTTCAAAATGTCTAATCCTTTCACACACTTTATACTCTGCCTGATTTTGTAATGTCTCTATTGATATATGCTTTCCTACATATTTTCCCCACTTCATCATTGTGACTGACTCTTCACTTGTGCTGACATTTACATTCACTCTCTAATCGAAATCCTATTGCTAAGAAACTTTTGTTCCAAATCTTATACTCACCCTTCTTCCTAAACTTACTGACTATCTTCCTAATGCTACAGACTATCCCTTTTTGACTGGATGTTCTCTTCTACATTCAATCATCCAAGTAAACGTGGTGCGAGCATCAGAGGAGGAGACTACCAACAGGCTATCTCATGCAACATCAAAGGGTTTATTGGGTGTCCAGAATGCTGGGGTTCAGAGCTCACCTGAATAGTGCAGATAGCCCTGAGAATAGCTGAAGTAGAGCTTATATACTTTCCCTGGAGAGAGAAGGGAGGGAATTGTATTGATGTGTCAGGGCGAGTGGGCGGTTTGCATGCAAATGGGAGAGGGAGTACATTCTGCAATTTGGCAGTTGGGGATAGAACATTCTGGGAACAAGTTTTGCAAACATTTCTCAAGATTTCAACAGTGTTCTGTTAAGCATACAGAAAAACAAGATGTGACAAGTACCTATTTTATTAATATTTCATTCCCCACTTCTTCTTCTGGCTAATTTTAATCATAAAAATGATCATTGGAGGGTGTCACATTCAATGTCTGCTAGTGGGGTATTACCATAAGTTTAACTCGTCCAATTTGAGCCTGGAGAAAAGACATTACACGGTTGAGCAAACAGGGTTTTATAGTTAGCAATAATATGAGGATTATTATTGGACCTGCCAGGGTTGATAAAAACGTAGTTAACCGGGGAGACTGTGTGAACCAAGACTCAAGCCACCCTTTTGGGCCCTCTCTCACTTGTTGATGCTCTTCAAGGTGTCTTTTAAATTTACTCATAGATTTTATTATGACTCCAGTATAGTCAGCATAAAAACAACATTCTTCCCTCAATGCAGCACAAAGGCCCCCTTCTCTAATGAAGAGGAGGTCCAACCCTCAACTGTTCTGTAAAACAACTTCAGAGAGAGAGGTTAAAGTTTCATGCAAAGCCCTGAAGGAGGTTTCTAATATCTTACTTTTGCTCTATTGCTGCTTCTAATTGGGTCATCTTTTGTGTCCCATGGACAATGCCACTGGTTCCTCTGCCCACCCGTGCAGCAACTCCTATTCCTAATAGGATGGCTAAAGTGAGGGATATATGTTCCCAGTGGAACCGGTTGTATGCCCCCCCTATTTGATCTTCAAATGAACCTGTGTCATGATAGAGCACTCTGGGAAACATCTGCACCATTACACAATTTATCACATATCTTGATCATTTCATGAAAACATAAACGATGTTTAAGTATATAGAATTATGCTGTTGTAGGCACTGACAAAGCAAGGCACCTAAGATAGCACTCAAGAGAGGGAAACAGTCCTATTTGGTTGAAACCGGATTCAGAGGGCATTGCTTCTATTGTAATCAATTAATCCCATGAAACTCAAGTTTAGGTAGTTTCAGAATTTTGTACCCAACATATAAGGGATGGGGCTCAGAAGTTCACAGTCTTCAGAAGTTTAAAAAAGCAGTATTTGTTTCTGTTTTTCCTTCTGTTCTGGGCAAGTTAACTTTTCAAGGACACCTGGGAGGAGGAGAGCTTTTTCTTCCATTTCTTATTTTCCCCCTGCCAGCTGTTACCATGGAGCCCGGTTGGTAATTTCTTTATCTTAGAAATGTAGCCATCTCTATGAAGCCCCAGCTGAAGGCCAGAGGACTTGTTCACATATTTTGTGAAAAACTAGTTAGGGGTTGTCTAGCTTAGAAGTACTGAGATTTTTAGCCAGTGGCCAAGTAAAACAGGGCAATACGAAAGAGAAAGTTTATCTACATTAAAGTCTTTATTGGAACTGTTTTGCTAAAAGTTCAAAACTCAGCCATGGTGAAGACTTCTGAAGAAGGTCATTTAAGACTTTTTTGTGGGCCTGGTACAGAGGGGGAAAGACGGGGAAGGTGGGGCTGAGAGCACCTCCGAGGATCTGAGAATGAGGGAAAAGAGAGATGTAAAAGAATAATGCGAAAGGGTATTGGGAATTTCCTAGCAGCAAACTTGAGCAGTAGATCAGGTAGAGCAGAGTGAAAGACGGGAGTGAGGATCCCAAAATCCTGTGAGGGACTTTAAATTTTAGTAATATGTTTTCAGTGATGACAAAGCAACTTTAAAGGCCAATTATATTACATCTTGGATAAGGGTCTCAGGGCTCTCCTCAGCTCGTTTGAGCATTGGGTTAGCTGGTAAGAGGACCCGGTGGGACCCGGTGAGGGCACTGACAGGAGATGAGAGGAATGAGTCGGTGGAGCGGTACCTATGTACCTGCTACCTCAGCAAGGGGGCCGATGGTCTGAGAACTGGTGGAGCTTTGGGTTTCTGATCTAGTTATTGGAGGGGAGAAATCAAGTTGCTGAGATGGGAGTGACATCAGAGGGTCTGGAGCAGAAGGCTGAGGATAATGATCTATTGGAGAAGCATAGTTCAGGATGTGAGTGAGGGAGGGAAAAGGCTTCCACATAGGGGAATTTCCTTTCACTCTTTTGAGCACTTGCAGAAGTTAAAAAGGTCACGCAAAATTTGAGGATCTAGAGACCCATCTGGGTGCCATAGTTTTTGGTTGTCTAATTGGTAATGTGGCCAATGCTGTGTACTGAATTTGATGAAGAATTGGGGTTTCATCAGGCAGCCCCTGTATGCACACATTTCCATGACATACAGAAAAAGTCGGCTTTTCCCCCACACAGCCATTACTCTTTGTGGCTTTGATAGTCTGCCAGGCAAACTTAGTAATCTAGACTAGCCAATCTGCATCTGGCTCGCGTGTCCCTACATCCATAATGTTTGTTTCCATTATCTATGGTACAGAAGAGATTTAATGGTATTTTATTGGGATCCTCTTCATCAGGGATATCACAATAGGAAATACCTATAGCCAGCTAACAAATGTCTGGGTAGAGAGATGGCCACCAGGTCCCTAAGGGGGCTGTATGCGAGATAGACCATACTTCTTTTCCAGTAGGATTTGTGATCAGCCATCACTGCTTAATGGGCTGATGAGGGTTAGGACTACTTGTAGCCAAGGGGAGAGTATATAACCTTATTCACATTGCCAATACACAATTTGAAACTGTTACCAGTCTTTTTCAGTTTCCAGAAAGATTCTGTATAGGCAGCAGGCTTGAGATGAGAGGTATGGATCCAGGAAGTGATTCTGTTTACGTTTACCACTGTAGGTGTTATAATAGCACCTGGTATGGTCCTTTTCAGCGGGGTACCAGGGATGACACCTGATATCATCTTACATAGATGAAATCTCTTACTTGATATGGATGTGGAATCCCCTGGTTCCCAGTTGGGTAGGCAGTGGCCAGCTGTTTTCACAGGTATTACTGAGATCTTTCAAGATCTTTAAGTCTGTCAAGCAAGGGGGTGTGGAAAGGATCTTTAGGTCTTACAGTTGGGCTTAGGTCCCCTACTGGAGGAGGGCCACCATAAAGAATTTCACATGTGGTAAGGTTACTCAAAGAAACAAAGGGATTTTTTCTTGCATGAAACATTGCATAAGGCAGGAGCATAGTCCAATCTTATGCTGGTCTCTAAGCTTAATTTCGTTAAGGTCTCTTTAATGGTTCTATTCATTCTTTCTACTTGTCTTGAACTCTGTGGTCTATAAGCACAATTTAACTTCCAATTAATCCCCAGGTTCCTGGCTAACCCCTGACTTACCTGGGTCATGGACATCGGTCCATTGTCAGATCCTATTACCGGCTTAGCTTCCTCCAATGGTAGAGAGGCTTAGTCAGCAGCAGCGGAATCACTTAGAGTGTGTTGTGTGTTAGGGGACGAGGGCAGGGGATAAGGAGGGGGAGAAGAGTCCAGTAGAGTCAAATCTGTGACTCAGGGAGAACAGAGGGTGGAGGAGGAGGAGGTTGAGAGGGTTTGAGAGATCATGGGGGAAGGAGTAGGAGCAGAGGTAGGGGCAAGGAAAGGCTTCACCCATGGAGGAGGAGATTTGCAGAGGTCCTGCCAAGTTAAGATATATGGCTGTTGATCCGGATGGCTATGTGGCGCTGGCTGAAAGACAATACCTCTGACTTTTTAAATTAGTAGGAAGTAGAAAGATCCGTCTAGGGGCCATACGACTCTAAAGATGGGCCATTCTGAGGCACAGAGATTCTGCCAGGTCCAGCGTTTTACTAAAAAAAGAAAGATTCTGAGCCCTTAAGCGGACTTTGGTCCAGTGATCAAGGGTCAGGGACAGAGGCATTGACGTGCTCTGTTCCATAATGAAAGTTCCACAAACAGTAAAAGCAAGGACACACGACACAGATAAGACAAGACCATAAAGACAGGCAATGAACGTCCAACACTGAGACCAGGAATGAGTAGCCGGCAAAACCCAATGGTATGGCAATAACGAATCTAAAAGAAAATATCACTGAGTCGAGAAGACTATTGTTCCTTGATTTCCCGAGTTCTCTGCGGGGTCCTCCAGAGAGGTGCCCTTTGTCTCTGTGACATGTCTCTCAGCCACCGTCGGAGAGAGCCCACGCTCTTCATCGCCAGCAATTTTGCCAAGCCCTAACAAGAAACCTGAAACCAGAAAGAGGCGCCTTACTTGCTCCGAGAGGAGCCCGTTGGGGTCTCTCATCCGCCATTGCTGGAACTCAGTGGAACCTCAATATGTAAAGGTCAGGCGAGTGTCAGAGGAAGATACTACCAAGAGACTGTCTCATGCAACAGCAAAGGGTTTATTTGTGGTCCAGCATGCTGGAGCTCAGAGCTAAATTAAATAGAGCAGAGACCTCTGAGAACAGCTTAAGCAGAGCTTATATACTTTCCTTGGAGAGGGAAGAGAGGGAAGTTCAGTGATGGGTAAGGGCGAGTGGGCGGTTTGCATGACACCGAGTGAGGGAGTACATTCTGCAGTTCGGCTGTTGGGAACAGTACATTCTAGAACAAGATTAGCAAACATTTCTCAAAATTTCAACAGTGTTTTGTTAAGCATACAGAAAAACAGGAAGTGACAAGTACCTATTTTATTAATTTTATTAACCTTTCACTACCGACTATGCCTTTTTGACTTGATGTTCCTTCTACATTAATTCATGCAACGTACAAGGTGCTATGCCATTGTATATCGATTTATCTGAGACAACTCTGCAGAACGTAATTCAACACCACGTATCACTATCAAGGGCCCAATGCCCTTCTGGGCTTCAAATCAGACTTAAATTTCTTTTTTCATACATATATTTCACCTATATATTCTTCTACACATAGCAAGTTCCCAATACGATCATTCATCCAGGAAAATGATTTCTAACCCAAATTGAGCATGTTTTTAACCATAACCGGACACTGTTCCCTCAATCTAACTTTACAGAAGAGCAGGGAAGGAGTTGATATTACAATACAGAAATGTAGAAAAACTTCCACCTGCTGAGAACCTCAAAGGTCCATGCAGAAATGATCCCTGGAGAAGATGTAGGAAGCAATAAAGGACCTGAGAGACCAAAAGTCATCTTCCATGGCAAATAACCCGGTCAGGATAAAAGGTTGTGTCTGAATCAGATTTTTTTTTAATGTAGAGATCATGGACCAAACCAGGCCTGTGTGGAGATCTATTCCTGGGTGCCTTTGGTTGATATACCATTCTAACTTGTGAAAATGTCACAGGAAGTAGGGGCGGCCTCAATTTCTTGGGACCCTTGGAAGCAACAGTTAGGACAAAGTGGCTGCCAAGACAGTGCCCTCATTCAGTTCAGGAAGGAAGTGACCTCACCTCACTTTCTTGGTGATGGAACTCTCTGAACGTGGGATCCAGGAAGCCAGGCACACAGAGCCAGTCCCAGTCCCAGTCCCAGTGGTCTCACTTGTTTGGATTTACCAAGGACAGGGTCAGTATTTTTTGGTACCTACAGATGTGTGGAAGGCCAAATGCCAGGAAAGCTCGGATGCAGGGCTTTTCATGAGAAAGCAGGTAGTAGCTCACCGTTGGCTCCTAAGAAGTTCACAGAGTTGGCCAAGGAGACAAGATCTGAGACAGGAAAGGCCATTTTGGGGGAACATATTATGGCCCACAAGTCAGAGGACACTCTGGATAGTCACAGACCTACTTAGGGGAAGGAGGTGCCTTTGTGGGTGTGGTTGTGGGTTTGTGGTTTTGTCTCATTTTCTGAGAATAGGTAGGACAGTCGGTTTGTTTCATTTGAAGTGGACTGTTTCTAGTAAGTCTTTTCACAGGGCGAGTGTTTCTATGTCTGTGTATTCCACTGTTTCCGTGGTTGTAGACATTAGAAAAGAGAATCCATCAATGGATGTGTCGTGTCTAGTAGAAATCTTCTCAGCATTCATATTGCCGCGTTTATGAATGGACTGTAGCTTGCCTTATCGATGAGCAACACCTGCTACCTTCCTAAGTTTCTATTTTCGTCCTGAATTCCGGCCAATCTCAAGAATAGGCCCATGGTTTTGTGTCCAAGATATGTACCACCTACAAGCTCTGTGACATGGCCATGTACTGGATAGCTGTAGGGGATGGCGAGCATCTCAGAAAACTCAGATATCAGTGTGACCAGAAAAGTCTCAGAGGAGAAACCCTGCTTTCGGCCTTTTGCTTACCTATTGTTCTGTTGCCCTGAATGTCAGGAAGGTCTTTGCCTCAGGCCACCCCTTTGTGAAGCCTGAAGAAAACAGTTTTCAAATGGAAATGAATGGGCATACCTGTGGCACTTTCCTTAATTGCTTTGGAAAGGGATGTGTCTGAATCAGGCCCTTGGCTCTGTGTGTGGCTGTGGCTTAGATTCTCAGCACCTGATGGATCTAAAGAAAGTTACCATGTGTGCATCCAAAAGAAAATTCGCCAAAAGAGCAATTATTGGGATGAAGTCTCTCGACTTCCTCTGTAAGGTTCCTGACTTCCATCAAGTGAGAATGGGATCCTTTGGGTCAAAAGAGTTCTACAAAACCTGCAGAGGCTAGCCCATTGTGCTTGGGTTTTCTCATGACTAAAATTCACATAAAGAATCTAAACCACACAGACAGTAGTCCTCAAATTGGAGAGTTATTAACGGCAGGCCTATTTGATCACTTGTGGTTCACAGGATGGGTGTCCAGGCCACATTGACTTTAGGCAAATGAGGGGCAAAGGAGCTTATTTGGGACACTGTCTTGGTCTGCACCCCTCATGGAAACCTCCAGCCAGATTATGATGAGTGTCTATATGAAAGAAGATGAGGGCCATATGGGAGGGTTCTTGTTTTAATTGTGGTAATTTGTGTGGTAGTTGGAAGAGATGACTGGGTCCACCAGGGCTTGAACTCTGGTGTGATTCTCCGTAGAGACTGAGTTCTGGAACTGACCTCAGAGAAGTATTGCCATGAATAGTGTTGGGATTTTAGGAGACCACGCATGAGAATCGCTTTTGGAAACTGAGATCTAGGCCCAGGATGGCTTTCCACAGAGCTCAGGGATTCTGAGCCAGGATATCACATGATTTAATTCTTAAAGACTTGGTAGCCATAGTTGAGAGTCCAAACACACATGGACCTCACATTGTATACCTCAATGGGCCTGGATACATGTGTCCTTTTGGCCACTCTTTGGGAAGGCTTGCCTGTGAGTGTTCTCCAGAGCTTTCATTGAAATGAGCTTCCTCACCATTTAATGGTTCCTGAATTAAATGAAACCCACAGTGCCTCCAACTTCATCCTTGAAAAATGACTAGATTAATACCATGAAATTTTTGAAATCCCCATGACCAGGTGGCACTGGATAACCTTAAGATATCCTGTTGCTGATCATGAGTATAACAAACAGTGCCTTGATTGACTGAGTTTCGTGAAAATGGTGTATAACAGAGATGCCAGTAAGTTGGAGCCTGCTGGGTAGTGGGCGTAGAGCAGTGGACTATAGGTGTGTAAATAAATATTTTTGGTAGGACCACCTGGATCTTCCATTGGCTTCCAAATCTTGCGACTGACATGGTGCAGGCAGCAGACCTTTATATGTAAAGGCATCTTGTTATATGTAGAGGTTTCAGGGCAATGTTCAGAATCAGGTTGCTATAGTCAAGGGGAAAGCTATGTGGGATAGAAGCCTGGTTCGTACATTCTCTTGCCGACCCTGACCAACCACACATGACAGAACTCCCTCCAGCATTGTGTCCCAGTTTAACATATTGTATTTCATGAAGCAAATACCAAATTCCCAGTGCAGCAGTAAGAAACACCCTGAAAAGTGGAGGATGACCAAATGGCTTCACAGAACACACGGGAAGACACTTAGCTCCCAGTAGCAACAGTTTACCTACAAAGGGAGATTTCAGACCTGCTGCCTCATGTTCATTACAAAATAAAGAACCATGTCCTCCAGGTCACATAGATGCAGACCCAGATTTTTGGTGTCACTACAAACGAAGCTAAATCTCCTGACAATTACATATATTTCTTTTTCTTTTTTTAATTAATTTTTATTGTAGGTTGTTCAAAACAGTACATACTTCTTGATATATCAAATTTCACACTTTGATTCAAGTGGGATATGAGCTCCCATTTTTACTCCATATACAGATTGCAGAATCACATCAGTTGCAGAACCATTGATTTACATATTGCCATACATATATTTCTTGTGCCTAACCTCAGAGGAAGTTTCTCAATAAGTCTTTAGGTCAGCACAGCTCCATGTTTCTGGAGTGTTTACCCTCTCCCATACTTTTGTAAACTGTTTTACCACCTCCAGTGTTGTGAACTCCTGAGCATTTTTCATTCCACATATGTATTCACAGGTTTTCTAACTCCTCTCCTCTAATTGTGTCTTACTTTTAGCGATGGTTATGTCAAGGTATTGTTCTGGATAAGAGAGGGAAGATTTTTGTGTATCACATGTTTGCATACACATTAGATCCATTTTCCTATTTTCCATTTGAAATACTGAATCCCTGACACTGACCCATACCCTACTAGACTCTGACTACTAATCCTAATATCATGGAGAAAAAAAAACCTAACTGAATAGAAGTACAGTCCTTTTATAGGAAGCATGGTGTATATTTGTATTTGTCTTCCTCTTTATCAAGAGTATGTGTTTTAAATTTAGTAAACTTTTCATTTTAATATTTCTCCATGATTTTTTAAAGTTATCACATATGTAAATTCCTGTCTCCCTTTCTCTGTATCCTATTCAGCACATGTAATTTTTTTATGCATATACAATATCCTACCTGGTATCACACGTACATTCTTGTAAGATCACTGATTTTGGAATATAAAAATTGTGAGAAGAGATGACTCTCCCTAAATAATGATGGAACTGAAAATTCCACCTATGGGTGAGCTTCCTAGTGAAAAACACTATACATAAATCCATGTTCAGTAAAATGAATATTTTTGGATTTGTGAATGAATTATATTTCATGATGAATATCGATTGGCATATATATTGCTAAATATTAATGTGTGTGTGTGTGCATGTGTGTGTGTGTGTGGGCGTGTGTGTGTGTGTATATTCTACGGATTTTAAAAAAATATGAAAAATATGTGTCTTATTATACACTCCCTAAATTCATTCATATTCATTTATGTTCATTTAAATTCAAATTTTCACAAGATTATTCTCAGTAATATTCATACACCTGAAATATATTTTGGTTTCCTACTACTGAAAACTAAGTTCAGTGGATGGTGCTTAAAAATCCTAATATTTCTACAGTAACTGACCCAGTTTAACATCAATGCAAGTAGATTGCTATGGGACATGATGTGTAATTTGAAGTTCATTTTTACTCAACACTGGTACATTACTATTTCTTCAGTTTATGGACATCATAGGATGTATTTTTTCATCCACAACTTCACAAATTTTTTTGGCATTTGGTTCACTTTCAATTACTTACTACTTCAGAACACATGTATTCCTCCATGTTTCTTTACTGGTCTTTTCACTAGACTTCTTTCTAAACACATTATTTTCGATTCCATAATCATTTTTGAAGCAAAACTCACTCTTCACGATAAACCGTAACCCTAATAATACCATTGCATATATAACTCGTTGGAATGATGGTATATATATCAATATAAGATTTCCAATATATTTTCAGATGCAAACTCAATCCATTATTTAATGTTGGATCCAGTTACATACTTTATTCACAATATGGTCTATTCCTGCATCATCTCAATAATCATCAACACAAGGTACACCTATTTGTATCCCCAGTACTAATTTATAAGTTTCCAGAATATTACTCCCCTTTATGGCGGAAGAAATACTTATGTCACCTGATCTACATATACATTTTACCACAGTAGTATTCTGGACACAAAATGCAAAGGTCACACATATGATTGTACCAAAGCCTAAATAGAAAGTGACCATGGATTACTAAAAGCATCTATGTCCAGGGTGCCTACTGCTCTCAAATGTCAATCCTATTGGTTACTACATATTTGTTTCTTCCTAAGATTATATATTTAACCTCAAGCCTGTTGAAAATATCTAATCCTATCACTCACTTTATACTTTTCCGGATTTCCTAATGCCCCTATTGATATCTGCTTTCCTACATATTTTTCCCAGTTCATCATTGTGACTGTCTCTTCACATGTGCTGATATTTACATTCACCCTCTAACTGAAAACCAATTGCTAAAGAACTTTTGGTCCAACTCCGAGACTCACTCTTCTTCCTAAACCTACTGACTATCTTCCTAATCCTACAGACTATCCCTTTTTGACTGGATGTTCTCTTCTACTTTCAATCATCCGAGGTATAGGGTCCTATGCCATTGTATATCGATTTATCTGAGACCTCGGTGCAGAACATAATTCAATCTAAGTATACCAATGAAGGGCCCAATGCCTTTCTGGGCTTCAAATCTTTCCTAGATCTCTGATCTCATACATATATTTCACATTTATATTCTTATAAATATCACAGGTTCCCAATACCATAATTCATCCAGCAGAATGACTCCTAACCCAAATCGAACATGCTATTAACACTAACCATACACTGTTCCCTCAATCTCACTTTACAGAAGAGCAGGGACAGAGTTGGTCTTAAAATCCAGGAAGGTAGGGTATCATCCACCAGCTGAGAACCTCAAAAGTCCCTGCAGAAATAATCCCTTGAGTCGGTGTAGGCAGGTATGAAGGATCTGAGAGAGCAAAAGTCATCTTCCATGGCAAACAACCTGGTCAGGTTGAAGGGATGTGTCTGAATTAGCCTCTCTCTTCCTAATGTAGAGAAGATGGACCAAACCATGGCTGTGTGGAGAGCTGTTCCCCGGTGCCTATGGTTGATATACCATCCTAACTTATGAATGAGTCACAGCAAGTAGAGGCAGACTCCATCTTTTGGGAACCTTGGAAGAAACTGTTAAAACAAAGTGGTTTCCAAGGCAGTGACTTCATTCAGTTCTTGAAGGAAGTGACCTCACCTTACATTATTGGTGATGAAAGTCTGTGATCTTGGGATCCAGGAAACCAGGCACACAGAGTCAAACCCACTCCATGTCCCAGTGGGCTCACTTGTTTGGATTTAACAAGACAGAGTCACTCTTTCTTGGTACCTACTGATGTGAGGACAGCCAAATGCCTGGAAACTATGAAGACTGGCCTTTCCAGAGAAAGCAGGTAGTTTCTCACCACGGGCTCCTGACAACTTCACAGAGTTTGCTAAAGAGACCAGATCGGAGACAGGACACGCCACTTTTGGGGAACATAGTATGGCCCACAAGTCAGAGGACACTCCGGATAGACACAGACCTACTTGGGGGAAAGAGGTGCCTTTTTGGGTGTGAGTGTGAGTTTGTGGTTTTGTCTCATGTTCTGAGAATAGTTAGGAAAGATGGTTTGTTTGTTTTGGAGTGGACTGTTTCTAGTAAGTCCTTTGACAACGTGAGTGTTTCTGTGTCTATATATCATACTGTGTCCGTGATTGTAGACAGTAGAAAAGAGAATGCATCAATGGATGTGTCCTGTCTACGAGAAAGCTTCAAAGCATTCATCCTGAGCAATTTATGAATGGACTGCAGCTTGCCGTATGGATGGGCAACTCCTGGTATCTTTCTAAATTCCTGTTTTCTTCCTGAATTCTGGACACTCTCCAGAATACGCTCATGATTTTGTGTCCAAGATATGTACCACCTCAATCTCTGTGACATGGCCATGTACTGGATAACTGATGGGAATGGTGAGTATCTCAGAAAACTCAGATATTAGTATGCCCAAGAAAGTCTCAGTGGAGAAACCCTGCTTTGGGCCTTTTGCTTACCTATTCTGTTGCCCTGAATGTCAGGAAGGTCTTTGCCTCAGGCCACACTTTGTGAAGCCTGAAGAAAATAGTTTTCAAATGGAATTGAATGGTCATTACCTGTGCCTCTTCGGTTAATTGCTTTGGAAATGGATGTGTCTGAATCAGCCTCTTGGCCCTATGTGAGGCTGTGGCTTAGATTCACAGCACATGATGGGTCTAAAGAAAAATCCCATGTGTGCATCCAAAACCAAAATGGACAAAAGAACTGTCATGGTGGATAGAGTCTCTCGCCTTCCTCTGTAAGGTTCCTGACCTCCATTAAGTGAGAATAGGGATCATTTGGGTCAAGTGAATTCTTTAAAGTTCTGCAGAGGCTATCCCATAGGTTCGTGGGTTTTCTCATTACTCCAATTCACATCTATGTTTACAGAAGAGCAGGGACATTGTTGGTCTTACAATACAGGAATGCAGTGGATCTTCCATCTGTTGAGAACCTCAAAGCTCCATGCAGAAATGATCTCTGGAGAAGATGTAGGCAGCTATGTAAGACCTGAGAGAGCAAAAATCATCTTCCATGGCAAACAACCTGGTCAGGATTAAGGGTTGAGTCAGAATGAGCCTATCTCTTCTTAATGTAGAGAAGATGGACCAAACCCGGCCTGTGTGGAGAGCTGTTCCCTTTTGCCTACGGGTGATATACCATTCTAACTTGTGAAAGTGTCACAGGAAGTAGGGGCAGCCCTCATCTCATGGGACCGTTGGAAGCAATTGTTATGACAAAGTGGTTGCCAAGGCAGTGATCTCATTCAGTTCCTGAAGGACGTGATCTCATCTCACTTCCATGGTGATGAAACTATCTGAACTTGGGATACAGAAAGCCAGGCACCCAGAGCCAGTCTCAGTTCTAGTCCCAGTGGTCTCACTTTTTTGGATTTACAAAGGACAGAGTTAGTCTTTCTTGATGCCTACTGATGTGAGGATGGCCAAATGTCAGGAAAGCTCGGAAGAGGGGCTCTTCCTGAGAAAGCAGATAGTGGCTCACTCCTGGCTTCTAACAACTTCACATTGTTGGCCAAGAAGACCAGATCTGAGACAGGTCAGGCCATTTCGGAGGATCATAGTATGGCCCATCAGTCAGAGCACACTCCGGAGAGTCACAGACCTATTTGGGGGAAGGAGGTGCCATTGCGGGTGTGGGTTTGTGGTTTTGTCTCATGTTCTGAGAATAGTTAGAAAAGGCGGTTTGTTTGGTTTGGAGTGAACTGTTTCTAGTAAGTCGTTTGACAATGCAAGTGTTTCTATGTCTGTGTATCCCACTGTGTCCGTGCTTGTAGACATTAGAAAAGAGAATGCATCAATGGATGTGTCCTGTCTCATAGAAAGCTTCCCAGCATTCATCCAGCACAATTTATGAATTGAATGCGGCTTGCCTTATTGATGGGCGATACCTGCTACCTTCCTAAGTTGCTGTTTTCTTCCTGAATTATGGCCAATCTCCAGAATAGGCTCATGGTTTTGTGTCCAAGATATGTACTACCTCCAAGCTCTGTGACATGGCCATGTACTGGATAGCTGAATGGAATGGCGAGCATCTCAGAAAACTCAGATATCAGTGTGACCAGTAAAGTCTCAGTGGAGAATCCCTGCTTTGGGCCATTTGCTTACCTATTGTTCTGTTGCCCTTAGAGTCAGGAAGGTCTTTGTCTCAGGCCAACCCTTTGTGAATCCTGAAGGAAAGATTTTTCAAATGGAAATGAATATGCTTTACCTTTGGCTCTTTCCTTAATTGATTTGGAAAGAGATGTGTGTGAATCAGCCTCTTGGCCCAGTGTGATTCTTTGACTTAGATTCTCAGTACCTGATGGATCTAAAGAAAGATCCCATGGGTGCATAAAATCCAAAATGGCAAAAAGAGCAGTCATTGTTGATGAAGTATTTTGCCTTCCTCTGTAAGGTTCCTGAATTCCATCAAGTGAGAATAGGGATCTTTTGGGTCAAATGAGTTCTTCAAATGTATTCAGAGGCTATCCAATAGGTGCTTGAGTTTTCTCATCTTTCCAATTCACATAAAGAATCTGTACCCGACACTCAGTAGGACTCAAATTGGAGAAGTAGAGCAGTATTAAGGGCAGGCCTATTTGATCACTCCTGGTACACAGGAAGGGTGTACAGGCCACTGGGAATTTAGGCAAATGAGGGGCAACAGAGCTTATTTTGGACACTGTCTTGGGCTACGCTAATGCTATCAAATGTCAATCCTATTGTTGACTTCATATTTGTTTTATCCTAAGCTCATATATTCATCCTCAACCCTGTTGAAAATATCTAATCCCATCACTCACTTTATTCTTTTCCTGATTTCCTAATGTCTCTATTGATATCTGCTTTCCTACATATTTTGCCCTGTGCATCATTGTGACTGACTCTTCACTTGTGTTGACGTTTACATTGACTCTCTAACCAAAACCCTATTGCTAAAGAACTTTTGTTCCAAATCCTATACTCACTTTTCTTCCTAAACTTACTGACTATCTTTCTAATCCAACTGACTATAACTTTTTGAATGGATGTACTCTTCTACATTCAATGATCCAAGTACAGTTCAGGTTTCTATTCAACCGGGTGAGGGAGTAGATTCTGCAGTTTGGCAATTGGGGACAGCACATTCTGGCAACAAGATTAGCAAAGAGTTCTCAAGATTTCAACAGTGTTTCATTAAGTGTACAGAAAAACAGGAAGTGACAAGTACATATTTTATTAACCTTTCATTCCCCACTTCTTTTTCTGGCTACTTTTAATCATAAAAGTGATCTTTGTGGGGTGTCACATTCTATGTCTGCTAGTGGGGTATTACCATAATTTTAATTTGTCCAATTTGAGCTTGGAGAAAAGAAATTACATGGTTGAGGAAACAGGGTTTTATAGATAGTAATACTATGAGGATTATTATTGGACCGGCCAGGGTTGATAAAAACGTAATTAACCAGGGGGACTGTGTAAAAAAATACTCAAACTACCCTTTTTGTGCCTCTCTCTCTCGTTGTTGCTCTTCAAGGCATGTTTTTAATTTACTCATAGATTTTTTTACAACTCCAGAATTGTCGACATAAAAACAACATTCTTCCCTCAAAGAAGCACAAAGGCCCCCCTCTGTCATGAAAAGGAGGTCCAACCCTCGACTGTTCTGTAAAACAACTTCAGAGAGAGAGGTTAAAGATTCCTGCAAAGCTGTGATGGAGGTTTCTAAAATCTTTAAGTTTTGATCTATTGCTGCTTCTAATTGGGTCACTTGTTGTGTCCCATGGACCAGAGCAGTGGTTCTTGTGCCCAACCCTGCAGCAACTCCTATTCGTAATAGAATGGCTAAGGTGAGGGACATATGTTCCCAGTGGAACCAGGTTGTATGTCCCCCTCTTTGATCTTCAGATGAACCTGCGTCATGATAGAGCACTCTGGGAAACATCTGCACCATTTCACAATTAATCACATCTGTTGACCATTTCATGAAAACATAAACAATGTTTAAGTATATAGAATTATACTGTTGTAGGGACGGACAAGGCAAGTCACCTAAGATAGCACCAAAGACACGGAAACAGTCTTTTTTGGTTTCAACCAGATTCAGAGGGCATTGCTTCTGTTGTAATCAATTAATCCCCTGAAACCCAAGTTACGTAGTTTCAGAATTTTGTACCCAACACGTAAGGGAAGGGGCTCAGAAGTTCACAGTCTCCTGAAGTTCACAAAAAGCAGTTTTTGTTTCTGTTTTTTCCTCAGTTTGGGCAAGTTAACTTTTCAAGGACACCTGGGTGGGGGTCTCTTCCCTTTCTTTTTTTCCCCCTTCCAGCTGTTTCCATACAGCCCAGTTTGTAACTTCTTTATCTTAGAAATGTAGCCATCTCTGGGAAGCCCCAGCTCAAGGCCAGAGGACTTTTTTCCAAATATTTTGTGAAAAACTAGTAAGGGTGTGTCTAGATCAGGAGTGCTGAATTTTTTAGCCAGTTGCCAAGGAGACCAGGGCAACACAAAAATAGGAAGTTTATCTACAGTGAACTCTTTTATAGGGACTCTTTTGCTGAAAGTCCTAAATCAGCCATGGTGAAGACTTCTGGAGAAGGTCAGTTAAGACTTTTCTGTGGGCCTGGTACAGAGGGGGACAATTTGGAAGGCAGAAATAAGAGCAGCTCTGTGGATCTGAGAATGAGGAAGGAGAGATGTAAAAGAATATTGGGAGAGGGCTTTGGGATCTTAATAGCAACAAAAACTTGAGCAGTAGAACAGATAGAACAGAGGGGGAGACGGGAGTGAGATTCCAAAAAGCCTGTGAGGGACTTTAAATTCTTAGTAACCTGTTTTTAGTGATGACAAAGCAACATTAAAGGCCATTTTCATTACATCTTGTATTAGGGTCTGAGGATTCTTCTCAGCGGGTTTCAGCTTTGCATTAGGTGGTAAGAGGACTGGGTGGGACCCGGTGCGGGCACTGACAGGAGAGGAGAGGAGTGAGTGAATGGAGTGGTACCTCAGTACCTGCAACCTCAGCAAGGGAGCAATGGTCTGAGAACCAGTCGAGATTTGGGTTTTTGATCCAGATATTGGAGGGGAGAAATCAAGTTGCTGAGGTGGGAGTGACAGCAGAGAGTCTAGAGCACAAGGCTGAGGGTGAGCATCTATTGGAGAAGCATAGTTCAGGATGTGAGCAAAGGAGAGAGAAGGCCTCCACATAGCGGAATCTCCTTTTACCCTTTTGAGCACTTGCAGAAGTTAAAAAGGTCACACAGAATTTGAGGATCTAGAGACCCCTCTGGGGGCCATCGGTTTTGGTTATCTAATTCGTAATATGGCCAATGCTGTGTACAGAATTTGATGAGGAGTTTGGGTTCCATCTGACAGTCCCTGTATGCTCACATACCCATGACTTACAATAGAAGTCTGCTCTCCCCCCCCACAGCCGTGACTGTTTGTGGCTTTGATAGTCTGCCGGGCAAACATAGTAATCTAGGCTAGCCAACCTGCATCTGGCTCACGTGTCCCTACATCTATAATGTTTGTTTCCATTATCTATGGTATGGAAGGAATTTAATGGAATTTTAGTGGGATCCTGTTAATCAGGGATATCCCAATAGGAAAGACCTATAGCCAGCTGACAAATGACTGGGTGGAGAGATGGCCACCAGGTTCGTAAGCTGGCTGTATTCGAGATAGGCCATACTTCGTGTCCAGTAGGATTTGTGATCAGCCATCGCAGCTTAAGGGGCTGATGAGGGTTAAGACTACTGGTCGTCAAGGGGAGAATAAATATCTTCCAGGATCTTCTTTACAACCATTTGCAATGTTTCTTTTTTCTTCTTTTTTATTTCTTTTTTTTTGTGTGTGTGTGGGGAAGGCTTCAATACATCCTGAAAATGTATGTTCAAAGACTAGGAGTTATTTAAGTCCATACCTTACTGGCTTAATTTCAGTAAAGTCCACTTCCCAGAAATGTCCTCGTCTGGTTCCTCATAGGTGCTTTCCTGCAGGAAGCTTGGAAGTGTAAGCTTTAACCAATTAATGGACCTGACAGGCTTTTGTTACCCATTCAGTTATTTCCTTTTGCTGTGAGTAGGTTAGTGGAAAACTGTGTTCTTGATCCTTCACGAATGAATGCAGTTTCTTTGAACAAAGGTGAGTGAGTTGATGAACATTTGCTACTGACATAGTTAGAGCCATGATTATAGGAGTAGTTACTGAAGGATTAAAAAATTCCACTTGGGGGCCTTCAGGGTTAAACGTTATTTTGGCCCAGAGCTTGGTGAGCAGAACTCTGCCTATCAATGTGGCCAGGGATTACTAGGAAGGAGTGATGGATTTTTCCTTTTCCCTGGTCCATGGTCCTCGTAGTTGTCAAAGCCCGATATTTACTTCTGTTAGACTCTTGAATTAGAGACCTTTTATTCGGTAGAGGGCCCAATGGGCCTTACGGGCTGAGTATATTCCCCCTGCATCTACTTCAAAGTTTATTGTGTTCCCCTCCACTTCAAAAGTTACCTTGAGGTCAGGGAGAGGATCTGAGCCTGGACTTTCTTAGTATTACTCCAGAGTCAGAATATCTGGCTGGCATGGCTGTCTCTTTCTAGGGCACTCTTTGGCCCAGTGTCCTTTTTCTTTAGAGTAGGCACATTGATCTGAGGCCAGGGGTGGCCTCTAATGTGTGCCCAGGTATCCCTTCCTGTCTCTCTGTTTCTTAGTTTCTGGCCTATTTGTTGTTGTGACCAGGACCTTAGTCAATGCCTTAGTCTGTCTTTTGTTTCTTTTATCCTCACTCAGCTCCCTTCTCTTCCTCAGTTTCTTTCTTAAAGTATACCTTCTCGGGTTCTCTGACTAAATCCCTCAAAGTCATATCTTGTAATCCATCTAAGCATTGTAACTTTCTTTTAATATCCAGGGCAGCTTTCCCAATAAAGGCCATTGTGACAGATGCCTTTTGATCCTCTGCCTGAGGATCGAAAGGAGTATGTCTCTTATATACCTACATAATTATCTCTAGGAACATAGAGGGAGATTCATCAGGCCCTTAAATAATCTCTCTTACCTTGGCCAAATTAGTTGGTCACCTAGCGGCCACTAAGAGACCCACTATTAGAGCCCGGCGATAAGTGGACAGATGCTCCCTACCTTCAAAGGTGTTGGGGTCCCAGTTGGGTCGTTTCAAGAGAAAGCCGGCTTTGAATATATTGGGAAGTTTTGTCGGTCACGCATTTGGTCCGAGGATACTTTTTTCTAGCATCCAGGAGGATTCTCTTTTGTTCCTCTGTCATGAAGAGAGTCCCTAGGAGTTGTTGGCAGTCATCTCAAGTAGGTTGGTGTGAAAACATCAATGACTTCACCAGACCTGAGAGCCAGGTTGGGTCCTCGGTAAAAGGAGGATTGTTATATTTCCATTTATATAGGTCTGAAGAGGAGAAGGCCAATACTGGTAGGCTTGCATTTTTTCCCTATGGCCATCGTCAATCATTGGTCCTTAGGGATGGAGGGAAGCAACACGGGAGTTCCAGGGTTTTCAATCATTTGCCACCAGCGAGTTCCTTTAGCAACTCCAGCTTCCTCCAGGGGAGGAGGGGCTGTGTGTGAC
>NW_027515641.1:0-21328 GCF_048772815.1 Callospermophilus lateralis
TGCAATAGTTTCCTTCTTCTAGGTTGAACCATTCGTTTGCAGTAACAGTTTGAATTTTTAGGTTTCACTCTGTTTTCTCCTATATTGACAGATGCAGTTCGAACTCTAAATAAACACGGTTTGTGCTAGCTTCTTGAAACTTGACACAATACAGTAGTTCCACGTTCTATCTCTAAGGTTTGTTTTCTCTTGATGTAGTCTTAAGCAAAGACTGGTGAATAACTCATTCAATGAAAGGCGTTGTTAGGTTGGCAAAAAACTACAGTCTCCTGTAATCTCAACATATATTTTTTCTTCTGACCTTCATGATACTTTCAAGTAATGAGCAGTACACCAATCAAACTTGGATGCCCAAGTATTGTTCTCCTAGGTTGAAGCATTCGTTTGCAGTAACAGTTTTAATTTTTAGGTTTCACTCTGTTTTCTTTTATATTGACAGATGCATTTCGAACTCTAAATCAAACACGGTTTGTGCTAGCTTCTTGAAACTTGACACAATACAGTAGTTCTACGTTCTATCTCTAAGTTTTGTTTCGTCTTGATGTAGCCTTAAGCAGAGACTGGAGAATAACTCATTCAATGAAAGGCGTTTTAGGCTGCCAAAAAACTACAGTCTCCTGAAATCACAACATATATTTTTCTTCCGACCTTCATGATACTTTCAAGTATTGAGCAGTACACCATTCCAACTTGGATGCCCAAGTTTCGTTCTCCTAGGTTGAAGCATTCGTTTGCAGTAACAGTTTGAATTTTTAGGTTTCACTCTGTTTTCTCCTATATTGACAGATGCAGTTCGAACTCTAAATCAAACACAGTTTGTGCTAGCTTCTTGAAACTTGACACAATACAGTAGTTCTACGTTCTATCTCTAGGTTTTGTTTCCTCTTGATGTAGCCTAATGCAGGGACTGCGAATAACACTTATATGGATAGGTGTTGCCAAACTTCCAAACACTAGAGTCTCCTGAAATCTCAACATATATTTTTTCATCCAATCTTCATGATACACTCACGTAATGATCAGTACACCAATCCCACTTGAATTCCCAAGTTTAGTTCTCCTAGATTGAAGCATTCGTTTCCAGGAACAGTTTGAATTTTTAGGTTTTGCTCTGTTTTCTCCTATATTGACAGATGCAGTACGAACTCTAAATCAACACGGTTTGTGCTAGCTTCTTGAAACTTGACACAATTCAGTAGTTCTACGTTCTGTCTCTAAGGTTTGTTTCCTCTTGATGTAGCCTTAAGCAGAGAGTGGAGAATAACTCATTCAATGAAAGGCGTTGTTAGGCTGCCAAAAAACTACAGTCTCCTGAAATCACAACATATATTTTTTCTTCCGACCTTCATGATACTTTCAAGTAATTAGCAGTACACCAATCAAACTTGGATGCCCTAGTTTCGTTCTTTTAGGTTGAAGCATTCGTTTGCAGGAACAGTTTGAATTTTTACGTTTCATTCTGTTTTCTCCTATATTGACACATGCAGTTCGAACTCTAAATCAAACACGGTTTGTGCTAGCTTCTTGAAACTTGACACAATACAGTAGTTCTACGTTCTATCTCTAAGGTTTGTTTCCTCTTGGTGTAGTCTTAAGCAAAGACTGGTGAATAACTCATTCAATGAAAGGCGTTGTTAGGTTGGCAAAAAACTACAGTCTCCTGTAATCTCAACATATATTTTTTCTTCCGACCTTCATGATACTTTCAAGTAATGAGCAGTACACCAATCAAACTTGGATGCCCAAGATTTGTTCTCCTTGGTTGAAGCATTCGTTTGCAGTAACAGTTTGAATTTTTAGGTTTCACTCTGTTTTCTCCTATATTGACAGATGCAGTTCGAACTCTAAATCAAACACGGTTTGTGCTAGCTTCTTGAAACTTGACACAATACAGTAGTTCTACGTTCTATTTCTAAGTTTTGTTTCCTCTTGATGTAGCCTAATGGAGGGACTGTGAATAACACTTATATGGAAAGGGGTGGCCAAATTCCAAACACTAGAGTCTCCTGAAATCTCAACATATATATTTTCATCCAATCTTCATGATACATTCACGTAATGATCAGTACACCAATCCCACTTGGATGCCCAAGTTTAGTTCTCCTAGATTGAAGCATTCGTTTCCAGGAACAGTTTGAATTTTTAGGTTTCACTCTGTTTTCTCCTATATTGACAGATGCAGTTCGAACTCTAAATCAACACGGTTTGTGCTAGCTTCTTGAAACTTGACACAATACGGTAGTTCTACGTTCTATCTCTAAGGTTTGTTTCCTCTTGATGTAGCCTTAAGCAGAGACTGGAGAATAACTCATTCAATGAAAGGCGTTGTTAGGCTGCCAAAAAAACTACAGTCTCCTGAAATCACAACATATATTTTTTCTTCCGACCTTCATGATACTTTCAAGTAATGAGCAGTACACCAATCAAGCTTGGATGCCCAAGTTTCGTTCTCCTAGGTTGAAGCATTCGTTTGCAGTAACAGTTTGAATTTTTAATTTTCACTCTGTTTTCTCCTATATTGACAGATGCAGTTCGATCTCTAAATCAAACACAGTTTGTGCTAGCGTCTTGAAACTTGACACAGTACAGTAGTTCTACGTTCTATCTCTAAGTTTTGTTTCCTCTTGATGTAGCCTTATGCAGGGACTGCGAATAACACTTATATGGAAAGGGGTTGCCAAACTTCCAAACACTAGAGGCTCCTGAAATCTCAACATATATTTTTTCTTCCAATCTTCATGATACATTCATGTAATGATCAGTACACCAATCCCACTTGGATGCCCAAGTTTAGTTCTGCTAGATTGAAGCATTCGTTTCCAGGAACTGTTTGAATTTTTAGGTTTCACTCTGTTTTCTCCTATATTGACAGATGGAGTTCGAACTCTACATCAACACTGTTTGTGCAAGCTTCTAGAAACTTGACACAATACAGTAGTTCTACGTTCTATCTCTAAGGTTTGTTTCCTCTTGATGTAGCCTTAAGCAGAGACTGGCGAATAACTCATTCAATGAAATGCGTTGTTAGGTTGCCAAAAAACTACAGTCTCCTGTAATCTCAACATATATTTTTTCTTCCGACCTTCATGATACTTTCAAGTAATGAGCAGTACACCAATCAAACTTGGATTCCCTAGTTTCGTTCTTCTGGGTTGAAGCATTCGTTTGCAGTAACAGTTTGAATTTTTAGGTTTGACTCTGTTTTCTCCTATATTGACAGATGCAGTTCGAACTCTAAATCAAACACGGTTTCTGCTAGCTTCTTGAAACTTGACACAATACCGTAGTTCTATGTTCTATCTCTAAGGTTTGTTTCGTCTTGATGTAGCCTTAAGCAGAGACTGGAGAATAACTCATTCAATGAAATGCATTGTTAGGCTGCCAAAAAACTACAGTCTCCTGAAATCACAACATGTATTTTTTCTTCCAACCTTCATGATACTTTCAAGTAATGAGCAGTACACCAATCAAACTTGGATGCCCAAGTTTCGTTCTCTTGGTTGAAGCATTCGTTTGCAGTAACAGTTTGAATTTTTAATTTTCACTCTGTTTTCTCCAATATTGACAGATGCAGTTCGATCTCTAAATCAAACACAGTTTGTCTAGCTTCTTGAAACTTGACACAATACAGTAGTTCTACGTTCTATCTCTTAGTTTTGTTTCCTCTTGATGTAGCCTAATGCAGGGACTGCGAATAACACTCATATGGAAAGGGGTTGCCAAACTTCCAAACACTAGAGTCTCTTTAAATCTCAACATATATTTTTTCATTAAATCTTCATGATGCTTTCACGTAATGATCAGTACACCAATCCCACTTGGATGCCCAAGTTTAGTTCTCCTAGATTGAAGCATTCGTTTCCAGGAACAGTTTGAATATTTAGGTTTCACTCTGTTTTCTCCTATATTGACAGATGCAGTACGAACTCTAAATCAACACGGTTTGTTCTAGCTTCTTGAAACTTGACACAATACAGTAGTTCTACGTTCTATCTCTAAGGTTTGTTTCCTCTTGATGTAGCCTTAAGCAGAGAATGGAGAATAACTCATTCAATGAAAGGCGTTGTTAGGCTGCCAAAAAATTACAGTCTCCTGAAATCACAACATATATTTTTTCTTCCGACCTTCATGATGTTTTCAAGTAATGAGCAGTACACCAATCAAACTTGGATGCCCAAGTTTTGTTCTCCTAGGTTGAAGCATTCGTCTGCAGTAACAGTTTGAGTTATTAGGTTTCACTCTGTTTTCTCCTATATTGACAGATGCAGTTTGATCTCTAAATCAAACACAGTTTGTGCTAGCTTCTTGAAACTTGACACAATACAGTAGTTCTACGTTCTATCTCTAAGTTTTGTTTCCTCTTGATGTAGCCTAATGCAGGGACTGCGAATAACACTTATATGGAAAGGGGTTGCCAAACTTCCAAACACTAGAGTCTCCTGAAATCTCAACATATATTTTTTCATCCAATCTTCATGATACATTCACGTAATGATCAGTACACCAATCCCACTTGGATGCCCAAGTTTAGTTCTCCTAGATTGAAGCATTCGTTTCCAGGAACAGTTTGAATTTTTAGGTTTCACTCTGTTTTCTCCCATATTGACAGATGCAGTTCGAACTCTAAATCAACACGGTTTGTGCTAGCTTCTTGAATCTTGACACAATACAGTAGTTCTACGTTCTATCTCTAAGGTTTGTTTCCTCTTGATGTAGCCTTAAGCAAAGACTGGCGAATAACTCATTCAATGAAATGCGTTGTTAGGTTGAAAAAAAACTAAGTCTCCTGTAATCTCAACATAAATTTTTTCTTCCGACCTTCATGATACTTTCAAGTAATGAGCAGTACACCAATCAAACTTGGATGCCCTAGTTTTGTTTTTCTAGGATGAAGCATTCGTATGCAGTAACAGTTTGAATTTTTAGGTTTCACTCTGTTTTCTCCTATATTGACAGATGCAGTTCGAACTCTAAATCAACACGGTTTGTTATAGCTTCTTGAAACTTGACACAATACAGTAGTTCTACGTTCTATTTCTAAGTTTTGTTTCCTCTTGACGTAGCCTAATGCAGGGACTTAGAATAACACTTATATGGAAAGGGGTTGCCAAACTTCCAAACACTAGAGTCTCCTGAAATCTAAACATATATTTTTTCATCCAATCTTCATGATACATTCACGTAATGATCAGTACACCAATCCCACATGGATGCCCTATTTTAGTTCTCCTAGATTGAAGCATTCGTTTCCAGGAACAGTTTGAATTTTTAGGTTTCACTCTGTTTTCTCCTATATTGACAGATGCAGTACGAACTCTAAATCAACACGGTTTGTGCTAGCTTCTTGAAACTTGACACAATACAGTTGTTCTACTTTGTATCTCTAAGGTTTGATTCCTCTTGATGTAGCCTTAAGCAGAGACTGGAGAATAACTCATTCAATGAAAGGCGTTGTTAGGCTGCCAAAAAACTACAGTCTCCTGAAATCACAACATATAATTTTTCTTCCGACCTTCATGGTACTTTCAAGTAATGAGCAGTACACCAATCAAACTTGGATGCCCAAGTTTTGTTCTCCTAGGTTGAAGCATTCGTTTGCAGTAACAATTTGAATTTTTAGGTTTCACTCTGTTTTCTCCTATATTGACAGATGCAGTTCAAACTCTAAATCAACACGGTTTGTGCTAGCTTCTTGAAACTTGACACAATACAGTAGTTCTACGTTCTATCTCTAAGGTTTGTTTCCTCTTGATGTAGCCTTAAGCAGAGACTGGAGAATAACTCATTCAATGAAAGGCGTTGTTAGGCTGCCAAAAAACTGCAGTCTCCTGAAATCACAACATATATTTTTTCTTCCGACCTTCATGATACTTTCAAGTAATGAGCAGTACACCAATCAAACTTGGATGCCCAAGTTTCGTTCTCCTAGGTTGAAGCATTCGTTTGCAGTAACAGTTTGAATTTTTAATTTTCACTCTGTTTTCTCCTATATTGACAGATGCAGTTCGATCTCTAAATCAAACACAGTTTGTGCTAGCTTCTTGAAACTTGACACAATACAGTAGTTCTACGTTCTATCTCTAAGTTTAGTTTCCTCTTGATGTAGCCTAATGCAGGGACTGCGAATAACACTTATATGGAAAGGGGTTGCCAAACTTCCAAACACTAGAGTCTCCTGAAATCTCAACATATATTTTTTCATCCAATCTTCATGATACATTCACGTAATGATCAGTACACCAATCCCACTTGGATGCCCAAGTTTAGTTCTCCTAGATTGAAGCATTCGTTTCCAGGAACAGTTTGAATTTTTAGGTTTCACTCTGTTTTCTCCTATATTGACAGATGCAGTACGAACTCTAAATCAACACGGTTTGTGCTAGCTTCTTGAAACTTGACACAATACAGTTGTTCTACGTTGTATCTCTAAGGTTTGCTTCCTCTTGATGTAGCCTTAAGCAGAGACTGGAGAATAACTCATTCAATGCAAGGCGTTGTTAGGCTGCCAAAAAACTACAGTCTCCTGAAATCACAACATATATTTTTTCTTCCGACCTTCATGATACTTTTAAGTAATGAGCAGTACACAAATCAAACTTGGATGCCCTAGTTTCGTTCTTCTAGGTTGAAGCATTCGTTTGCAGTAACAGTTTGAATTTTTAGGTTTCACTCTGTTTTCTCCTATATTGACAGATGCAGTTCAAACTCTAAATCAACACGGTTTGTGCTAGCTTCTTGAAACTTGACACAATACAGTAGTTCTACGTTCTATCTCTAAGGTTTCTTTCCTCTTGATGTATCCTTAAGCAGAGACTGGAGAATAACTCATTCAATGAAAGGCATTGTTAGGCTGCCAAAAAACTACAGTCTCCTGAAATCACAACACATATTTTTTCTTCCAACCTTCATGACACTTTCAAGTAATGAGCAGTACACCAATAAACTTGGATGCCCAAGTTTCGTTCTCCTAGGTTGAAGCATTCGTTTGCAGTAACAGTTTGAATTTTTTGGTTTCACTCTGTTTTCTCTTATATTGACAGATGCAGTTCGATCTCTAAATCAAACACAGTTTGTGCTAGCTTCTTGAAACTTGACACAATACAGTAGTTCTACGTTCTATCTCTAAGGTTTGTTTCCTCTTGATATAGCCTAATGCAGGGACTGCGAATAACACAGATATGGAAAGAGTTGCAAAACTTCCAAACACTAGAGTCTCCTGAAATCTCAACATATATTTTTTCATCCAATCTTCATGATACATTCACGTAATGATCAGTACACCAATCCCACTTGGATGCCCAAGTTTAGTTCTCCAAGATTGAAGCATTCGTTTCCAGGAACAGTTTGAATTTTTAGGTTTCGTTCTGTATTCTCCTATATTGACAAATGCAGTTCGAACTCTAAATCAATACGGTTTGTGCTAGCTTCTTGAAACTTGACACAATACAGTAGTTCTACGTTCTGTCTCTAAAGTTTGTTTCCTCTTGATGTAGTCTTAAGCAAAGACTGGTGACTAACTCATTCAATGAAAGGCGTTGTTAGGTTGGCAAAAAACTACAGTCTCTTGTAATCTCAACATATATTTTTTCTTCCGACCTTCATGGTACTTTCAAGTAATGAGCAGTACACCAATCAAACTTGGATGCCCTAGTTTTGTTCTCCTAGGTTGAAGCATTCGTTTGCAGTAACAGTTTGAATTTTTAGGTTTCACTCTGTTTTCTCCTATATTGACAGATGCAGTTCAAACTCTAAATCAACACGGTTTGTGCTAGCTTCTTGAAACGTGACACAATACAGTAGTTCTACGTTCTATCTCTAAGGTTTGTTTACTCTTGATGTAGCCTTAAGCAGAGACTGGAGAATAACTCATTCAATGAAAGGCGTTGTTAGGCTGCCAAAAAACTACAGTCTTCTGAAATCACAACATATATTTTTTCTTCCGACCTTCATGATACTTTCAAGTAATGAGCAGTACACCAATCAAACTTGGATGCCCAAGTTTCTTTCTCCTAGGTTGAAGCATTCGTTTGCAGTAACAGTTTGAATTTTTAATTTTCACTCTGTTTTCTCCTATATTGACAGATGCAGTTCGATCTCTAAATCAAACACAGTTTGTGCTAGCTTCTTGAAACTTGACACAATACAGTAGTTCTACGTTCTATCTCTTAGTTTTGTTTCCTCTTGATGTAGCCTAATGCAGGGACTGCGAATAACACTCATATGGAAAGGGGTTGCCAATCTTCCAAACACTAGAGTCTCCTGAAATCTCAACATATATTTTTTCATCCAATCTTCATGATACATTCACGTAATGATCAGTACACCAATCAAACTTGGATGCCCAAGTTTAGTTCTCCTAGATTGAAGCATTCGTTTCCAGGAACAGTTTGAATTTTTAGGTTTCACTCTGTTTTCTCCTATATTGACAGATGCAGTTCGAACTCTAAATCAACACGGTTTGTTCTAGCTTCTTGAATCTTTACACAATACAGTAGTTCTACGTTCTATCTCTAAGGTTTTATTCCTCTTGATGTAGCCTTAAACAGAGACTGGAGAATAACTCATTCAATGAAAGGCGTTGCTAGGATGCAAAAAAACTACAGTCTCCTGAAATCACAACATATATTATTTCTTCCGACCTTCATGATACTTTCTAGTAATGAGTAGTACACCAATCAAACTTGGATGCCCAAGTTTCGTTCTTCTAGGTTGAAGCATTCGTTTGCAGTAACAGTTTGAATTTTTAGGTTTCACTCTGTTTTCTCCTATATTGACAGATGCAGTTCCAACTCTAAATCAACACGGTTTGTGCTAGCTTCTTGAAACTTGACACAATACAGTAGTTCTACGTTCTATCTCTAAGGTTTGTTTCCTCTTGATGTAGTCTTAAGCAAAGACTGGTGAACAACTCATTCAATGAAAGGCGTTGTTAGGTTGGCAAAAAACTACAGTCTCCTGTAATCTCAACATATATTTTTTCTTCCGAACTTCATGATACTTTCAAGTAATGAGCAGTACACCAATCAAACTTGGAAGCCCAAGTTTCATTCTCCTAGGTTGAAGCATTCGTTTGCAGTAACAGTTTGAATTTTTAGGTATCACTCTGTTTTCTCCTATATTGACAGATGCAGTATGAACTCTAAATCAACACGGTTTCTGCTAGCTTCTTGAACCTTGACACAATACAATAGTTCTACGTTCTATCTCTAAGGTTTGTTTCGTCTTGATGTAGCCTAAAGCAGAGACTGGAGAATAATTCATTCAATGAAAGGCATTGTTAGGCTGCCAAAACACTACACTCTCCTGAAATCACAGCATATATTTTTTCTTCCGACCTTCATGATACTTTCAAGTAATGAGCAGTACACCAATCAAACTTGGATGCCCAAGTTTCGTTCTCCTATATTGAAGCATTCGTTTGCAGTAACAGTTTGAATTTTTAGGTATCACTCTGTTTTCTCCTATATTGACAGATGCAGTTAGAACTCTAAATCAAACACGGTTTCTGCTAGCTTCTTGAAACTTGGCACAATACAGTAGTTCTACGTTCTATCTCTAAAATTTGTTTCGTCTTGATGTAACCTTAAGCAGAGACTGGAGAGTAACTCATTCAATGAAAGGCGTTGTTAGGTTGGCAAAAAACTACAGTCTCCTGAAATCACAGCATATATTTTTTCTTCCGACCTTCATGATACTTTCAAGTAATGAGCAGTACACCAATCAAACTTGGAAGCCCAAGTTTCATTCTCCTAGGTTGAAGCATTCGTTTGCAGTAACAGTTTGAATTTTTAGGTATCACTCTGTTTTCTCCTATATTGACAGATGCGGTTAGAACTCTAAATCAAACACGGTTTCTGCTAGCTTCTTGAAACTTGGCACAATACAGTAGTTCTAAGTTCTATCTCTAAAATTTGTTTCGTCTTGATGTAGCCTTAAGCACAGACTGGAGAATAACTCATTCAATGAAACGCGTTGTTAGGCTGCCAAAAAACTACAGTCTCCTGAAATCACAACATATATTTTTTTCTTCCGACCTTCATGATACTTTCAAGTAATGAGCAGTACACCAATCAAACTTGGATGCCCAAGTTTCGTTCTCCTAGGTTGAAGCATTCATTTGCAGTGACAGTGTGAATTTTTAGGTTTCACTGTGTTTTCTCCTATATTGACAGATGCAGTTCGAACTCTAAATCAACACGGTTTGTGCTAGCTTCTTGAAACTTGACAGAATACAGTAGTTCTACGTTCTATCTCTAAGATTTTATTCCTCTTGATGTAGCCTTAAACAGAGACTGGAGAATAACTCATTCAATGAAAGGCGTTGTTAGGCTGCAAAGAAACTACAGTCTCCTGAAATCACAACATATATTTTTTCTTCCGACCTTCATGATACTTTCAAGTAATGAGCAGTACACCAATCAAACTTGGATGATCAAGTTTCGTTCTTCTAGGTTGAAGCATTCGTTTGCAGTAACAGTTTGAATTTTTAGGTTTCACTCTGTTTTCTCCTTTATTGACAGATGCAGTTAGAACTCTAAATCAACACGGTTTGTGCTAGCTTCTTGAAACTTGACACAATACAGTAGTTCTACGTTCTATCTCTAAGGTTTGTTTCCTTTTGATGTAGTCTTAAGCAAAGACTGGTGAATAACTCACTCATTAAAAGGCGTTGTTAGGTTGGCAAAAAACTACAGTCTCTTGTAATCTCAACATATATTTTTTCTTCCAACCTTCATGATACTTTCAAGTAATGAGCAGTACACCAATCAAACTTGGATGCCCAAGTTTTGTTCTCCTAGTTTGAAGCATTCGTTTGCAGTAACAGTTTGAATTTTTAGGTTTCACTCTGTTTTCTCATATATTGACAGATGCAGTTCGAACTCTAAATCAAACACGGTTTCTGGTAGCTTCTTGAAACTTGACACAATACAGTAGTTCTACGTTCGATCTCTAAGGTTTGTTTCATCTTGATGTAGCCTTAAGCAGAGACTGGAGAATAACTCATTCAATGAAAGGCTTTGTTAGGCTGCCAAAAAACTACAGTCTCCTGAAATCACAACATATATATTTTCTTCCGACCTTCATGATGCTTTCAAGTAATGAGCAGTACACCAATCAAACTTGGATGCCCAAGTTTCGTTCTCCTAGGTTTTAGCATTCGTTTGCAGTAACAGTTTGAATTTTTAGGTTTCACTCTGTTTTCTCCTATATTGACAGATGCAGTTCGAACTCTAAATCAACACGGTTTGTGCTAGCTTATTGAAAATGACACAATACAGTAGTTCTACGTTCTATCTCTAAGTTTTGTTTCCTCTTGATGTAGCCTAATGCACGGACTGCGAATAACACTTATATGGAAAGGGGTTGCCAAACTTCCAAACACTAGAGTCTCCTGAAATCTCAACATATATTTTTTCATCCAATCTTCATGATACATTCACGTAATGATCAGTACACCAATCCCACTTGGATGCCCAAGTTTCGTTCTCCTAGATTGAAGCATTCCTTTCCAGGAACAGTTTGAATTTTTATTTTTCACTCTGTTTTCTCCTATATTGACAGATGCAGTTTGAACTCTAAATCAACACGGTTTGTGCTAGCTTCTTGAAACTTGACACAATACAGTAGTTCTACGTTCTATCTCTAAGGTTTGTTTCCTCTTGATGTAGCTTTAAAGAAAGGCTGGCGAATAACTCATTCAATGTAATGCATTGTTAGGTTGCCAAAAAACTACAGTCTCCTGTAATCTCAACGTATATTTTTTCTTCCGACCTTCACGATACTTTCAAGTAATGAGCAGTACACCAATCAAACTTGGATGGCCTAGTTTCGTTCTTGTAGGTTGAAGCATTCGTTTGCAGTAACAGTTTGAATTTTTAGGTTTCACTCTTTTTCTCCTATATTGACAGGTGCAGTTCGAACTCTAAATCAAACACGGTTTCTGCTAGCTTCTTGAAACTTGACACAATACAGTAGTTCTACGTTCTATCTCTAAGGTTTGTTTCCTCTTGATGTAGCCTTAAGCAGAGACTGGAGAATAACTCATTCAATGAAAGGCATTGTTAGGCTGCCAAAATACTACAGTCTCCTGAAATCACAACATATATTTTTTGTTGAGACCTTCATGATACTTTCAAGTAATGAGCAGTACACCAATCAAACTTGGATGCCCAAGTTTCGTTCTTCTAGGTTGAAGCATTCGTTTGCAGTAACAGTTTGAATTTTAGGTTTCACTCTGTTTTCTCCTATATTGACAGATGCAGTTCGATCTCTAAATCAAACACAGTTTGTGCTAGCTTCTTGAAACTTGACACAATACAGTAGTTCTACGTTCTATCTCTAAGTTTTGTTTCCTCTTGATGTAGCCTAATGCAGGGACTGCGAATAACACTTATATTGAAAGGGGTTGCCAAACTTCCAAACACTAGAGTCTCCTGAAATCTCAACATATATTTTTCATCCAATATTCATGATACATTCACGTAATGATCAGTACACCAATCCCACTTGGATGCCCAAGTATAGTTCTCGTAGATTGAAGCATTCGTTTCCAGGAACAGTTTGAATTTTTAGGTTTCACTCTGTTTTCTCCTATATTGACAGATGCAGTGAAAACTCTAAATCAACACGGTTTGTGCTAGCTTCTTGAAACTTGACACAATACAGTAGTTCTACGTTCTATCTCTAAGGTTTGTTTCCTCTTGATGTAGCCTTAAGCAGAGACTGGAGAATAACTCATTCAATGAAAGGCATTGTTAGGCTGCCAAAAAACTACAGTCTCCTGAAATCAAAACATATATTTTTTCTTCCGACCTTCGTGATACTTTCAAGTAATGAGCAGTACACCAATCAAACTTGGATGCCCAAGTTTCATTCTCCTAGGCTGAAGCATTCGTTTGCAGTAACAGTTTGAATTTTTTGGTTTCACTCGGTTTTCTCCTATATTGACAGATGCAGTACGAACTCTAAGTCATCACGGTTTGTGCTGGCTTCTTGAAACTTGACACAATACAGTAGTTCTACGTTCTATCTCTAAGATTAGTTTCCTCTTGATGTAGCCTAATGCAGGGACTGCGAATAACACTTATATGGAAAGGGGTTGCCAAACTTCCAAACACTAGAGTCTCCTGAAATCTCAACATATATTTTTTTATCCAATCTTCATGATACATTCACGTAATGATCATTACACCAATCCCACTTGGATGCCCAAGTTTAGTTCTCCTAGATTGAAGCATTCGTTTCCAGGAACAGTTTGAATTTTAAGTTTCACTCTGTTTATTCCTATATTGACAGATGCAGTTCGAACTCTAAATCAACACGGTTTGTGCTGGCTTCTTGAAACTTGACACAATACAGTAGTTCTACGTTCTATCTCTAAGGTTTGTTTCCTCGTGATGTAGTCTTAAGCAAAGACTGGTGAATATCTCATTCAATGAAAGGCGTTGTTAGGTTGGCAAAAAACTACAGTCTCCTGTAATCTCAACATATATTTTTTCTTCCGACCTTCATGATACTTTCAAGTAATGAGCTGTACACCAATCAAACTTCTATACCCAAGTTTTGTTCTCCTAGGTTGAAGCATTCATTTGCAGTAACAGTTTGAATTTTTAGGTTTCACTCTCTTTTCTCCTATATTGACAGATGCAGTTCGAACTCTAAATCAAACACGGTTTGTGCTAGCTTCTTGAAACTTGACACAATACAGTAGTTCTACGTTCTATCTCTAAGGTTTGTTTCCTCTTGATGTAGCCTTAAGCAAAGACTGGCGAATAACTCATTCAATGAAATGCGTTGTTAGGTTTCCAAAAAACTAGAGTCTCCTGTAATCTAAACATATATTTTTTCTTCCGACCTTCATGATACTTTCAAGTAATGAGCAGTACACCAATCAAACTTGGATGCCCAAGTTTCGTTCTCCTAGGTTGAAGCATTCGTTTGCAGTAACAGTTTGAATTTTTTGGTTTCACTCTGTTTTCTCCTATATTGACAGATGCAGTACGAACTCTAAATCAACACGGTTTGTGCTGGCTTCTTGAAACTTGACACAATACAGTAGTTCTACGTTCTATCTCTAAGTTTAGTTTCCTCTTGATGTAGCCTAATGCAGGGACTGCGAATAACACTTATATGGAAAGGGGTTGCCAAACTTCCAAACACTAGAGTCTCCTGAAATCTCAACATATATTTTTTTATCCAGTCTTCATGATACAATCACGTAATGATCAGTACACCAATCCCACTTGGATGCCCAAGTTTAGTTCTCCTAGATTGAAGCATTCGTTTCCAGGAACAGTTTGAATTTTTAGGTTTCACTCTGTCTATTCCTATATTGACAGATGCAGTTCGAACTCTAAATCCACAGGGTTTGTGCTAGCTTCTTGAAACTTGACACAATACAGTAGTTCTACGTTCTATCTCTAAGGTTTGTTTCCTCTTGATGTAGCCTTAAGCAAAGACTGGCGAATAACTCATTCAATGAAATGTGTTGTTAGGTTGCCAAAAAACTACAGTCTCCTGTAATCTCAACATATATTTTTTTCTTCCGACCTTCATGATACTTTCAAGTAATGAGCAGTACACCAATCAAACTTGGATTCCCAAGTTTAGTTCTCCTAGGTTGAAGCATTCGTTTGCAGTAACAGTTTGAATTTTTAGGTTTCACTCTGTTTTCTCCAATATTGACAGATGCAGTTCGAACTCTAAATCAACACAGTTTGTGCTAGCTTCTTGAAACTTGACACAATACAGTAGTTCTACGTTCTATCTCTAAGGTTTGTTTTCTTCTTGATGTAGTCTTAAGCAAAGACTGGTGAATATCTCATTCAATGAAAGGCGTTGTTAGGTTGGCAAAAAACTACAGTCTCCTGTAATCTCAACATATATTTTTTCTTCCGACCTTCATGATACTTTCAAGTAATGAGCAGTACACCAATCAAACTTGGATGCCCAAGTTTCGTTCTCCTAGGTTGAAGCATTCGTTTGCAGTAACAGTTTGAATTTTTTGGTTTCACTCTGTTTTCTCCTATATTGACAGATGCAGTACGAACTCTAAATAAACACGGTTTGTGCTGGCTTCTTGAAACTTGACACAATACAGTAGTTCTACGTTCTATCTCTAAGTTTAGTTTCCTCTTGATGTAGCCTAATGCAGGGACTGCGAATAACACTTATATGGAAAGGGGTTGCCAAACTTCCAAACACTAGAGTCTCCTGAAATCTCAACATATATTTTTTTATCCAGTCTTCATGATACAATCACGTAATGATCAGTACACCAATCCCACTTGGATGCTCAAGTTTAGTTCTCCTAGATTGAAGCATTCGTTTCCAGGAACAGTTTGAATTTTTAGGTTTCACTCTGTCTATTCCTATATTGACAGATGCAGTTCGAACTCTAAATCAACACGGTTTGTGCTAGCTTCTTGAAACTTGACACAATACAGTAGTTCTATGTTCTATCTCTAAGGTTTGTTTCCTCTTGATGTAGCTTTAAGCAAAGGCTGGCGAATAACTCATTCAATGTAATGCGTTGTTAGGTTGCCAAAAAACTACAGTCTCCTGTAATCTCAACATATATTTTTTCTTCCGAACTTCATGATACTTTCAAGTAATGAGCAGTACACCAATCAAACTTGGATGGCCTAGTTTCGTTCTTCTAGGTTGAAGCATTCGTTTGCAGTAACAGTTTGAATTTTTAGGTTTCACTCTTTTTTCTCCTATATTGACAGGTGCAGTTCGAACTCTAAATCAAACACGGTTTCTGCTAGCTTCTTGAAACTTGACACAATACAGTAGTTCTACGTTCTATCTCTAAGGTTTGTTTCCTCTTGATGTAGCCTTAAGCAGAGACTGGAGAATAACTCATTCAATGAATGGCATTGTTAGGCTGCCAAAATACTACAGTCTCCTGAAATCACAACATATATTTTTTCTTGAGACCTTCATGATACTTTCAAGTAATGAGCAGTACACCAATCAAACTTGGATTCCCAAGTTTCGTTCTCCTAGGTTGAAGCATTCGTTTGCAGTAACAGTTTGAATTTTAGGTTTCACTCTGTTTTCTCCTATATTGACAGATGCAGTTTGATCTCTAAATCAAACACAGTTTGTGCTAGCTTCTTGAAACTTGACACAATACAGTAGTTCTACGTTCTATCTCTAAGTTTTGTTTCCTCTTGATGTAGCCTAATGCAGGGCCTGCGAATAACACTTATATTGAAAGGGGTTGCCAAACTTCCAAACACTAGAGTCTCCTGAAATCTCAACATATATTTTTTCATCCAATCTTCATGATACATTCACGTAATGATCAGTACACCAATCCCACTTGGATGCCCAAGTATAGTTCTCGTAGATTGAAGCATTTGTTTGCAGTAACAGTTTGAATTTTTAGGTTTCACTCTGTTTTCTCCTATATTGACAGATGCAGTTCGAACTCTAAATCAACACAGTTTGTGCTAGCTTCTTGAAACATGACACAATACAGTAGTTCTACGTTCTATCTCTAAGGTTTGTTTCCTCTTGATGTAGTCTTAAGCAAAGACTGGTGAATATCTCATTCAATGAAAGGCGTTGTTAGGTTGGCAAAAAACTACAGTCTCCTGTAATCTCAACATATATTTTTTCTTCCGACCTTCATGATACTTTCAAGTAATGAGCAGTACACCAATCAAACTTGGATGCCCAAGTTTCGTTCTCCTAGGTTGAAGCATTCGTTTGCAGTAACAGTTTGAATTTTTTGGTTTCACTCTGTTTTCCCCTATATTGACAGATGCAGTACGAACTCTAAATCAACACGGTTTGTGCTGGCTTCTTGAAACTTGACACAATACAGTAGTTCTACGTTCTATCTCTAAGTTTAGTTTCCTCTTGATGTAGCCTAACGCAGGGACTGCGAAAAACACTTATATGGAAACGGGTTGCCAAACTTCCAAACACTAGAGTCTCCTGAAATCTCAACATATATTTTTTTATCCAGTCTTCATGATACATTCACGTAATGATCAGTACACCAATCCCACTTGGATGCCCAAGTTTAGTTCTCCTAGATTGAAGCATTCGTTTCAAGGAACAGTTTGAATTTTTAGGTTTCACTCTGTCTATTCCTATATTGACAGATGCAGTTTGAACTCTAAATCACCACGGTTTGTGCTAGCTTCTTGAAACTTGACACAATACAGTAGTTCTACGTTCTATCTCTAAGGTTTTTTCCTCTAGATGTAGCCTTAAGCAAAGACTGGCGAATAACTCATTCAATAAAATGTGTTGTTAGGTTGCCAAAAAACTACAGTCTCCTGTAATCTCAACATATATTTTTTCTTCCGACCTTCATGATACTTTCAAGTAATGAGCAGTACACCAATCAAACTTGGATGCCCAAGTTTAGTTCTCCTAGGTTGAAGCATTCGTTTGCAGTAACAGTTTGAATTTTTAGGTTTCACTCTGTTTTCTCCTATATTGACAGGTGCAGTTCGAACTCTAAATCAAACACGGTTTCTGCTAGCTTCTTGAAACTTGACACAATACAGTAGTTCTACGTTCTATCTCTAAGGATTGTTTTGTCTTGATGTAGCCTTAAGCAGAGACTGGAGAATAACTCATTCAATGAAAGGCATTGTTAGGCTGCCAAAAAACTACAGTCTCCTGAAATCACAGCATATATTTTTTTTTGAGACCTTCATGATACTTTCAAGTATTGAGCAGTACACCAATCAAACTTGGATGCCCAAGTTTCGTTCTCCTAGGTTGCAGCATTCGTTTGCAGTAACAGTTTGAATTTTTTGGTTTCACTCTGTTTTCTCCTATATTGACAGATGCAGTTCGAACTCTAAATCAAACACAGTTTGTGCTAGCTTCTTGAAACTTGACACAATAAAGTAGTTCTACGTTCTATCTCTAAGTTTTGTTTCCTCTTGATGTAGCCTAATGCAGGGACTGCGAATAACACTTATATGGAAAGGGGTTGCCAAACTTCCAAACACTAGAGTCTCCTGAAATCTCAACATATATTTTTTCATCCAATCTTCATGATACATTCACGTAATGATCAGTACACCAATCCCACTTGGATTCCCAAGTTTCGTTCTCCTAGATTGAAGCATTCGTTTCCAGGAACAGTTTGAATTTTTAGGTTTCACTCTGTTTTCTCCTATATTGACAGATGCAGTACGAACTCTAAAACAACACGGTTTGTGCTAGCTTCTTGAAACTTGACACAATACAGTAGTTCTACTTTCTGTCTCTAAGGTTTGTTTCCTCTTGATGTAGCCTTAAGCAGAGACTGGAGAATAACTCATTCAATGAAAGGCGTTGTTAGGCTGCCAAAAAACTACAGTCTCCTGTAATCTCAACATATATTTTTTCTTCCGACCTTCATGATACTTTCAAGTAATGAGAAGCACACCAATCAAACTTGGATGCCCTAGTTTCGTTCTTCTAGGTTGAAGCATTTGTTTGCAGTAACAGTTTGAATTTTTAGGTTTCACTCTGTTTTCTCCTATATTGACAGATGCAGTTCGAACTCTAAATCAACACAGTTTGTGCTAGCTTCTTGAAACTTGACACAATACAGTAGTTCTACGTTCTATCTCTAAGGTTTGTTTCCTCGTGATGTAGTCTTAAGCAAAGATTGGTGAATATCTCATTCAATGAAAGGCGTTGTTAGGTTGGCAAAAAACTACAGTCTCCTGTAATCTCAACATATATTTTTTCTTCCGACCTTCATGATACTTTCAAGTAATGAGCTGTACACCAATCAAACTTCTATACCCAAGTTTTGTTCTCCTAGGTTGAAGCATTCATTTGCAGTAACAGTTTGAATTTTTAGGTTTCACTCTCTTTTCTCCTATATTGACAGATGCAGTTCGAACTCTAAATCAAACACGGTTTGTGCTAGCTTCTTGAATCTTGACACAATACAGTAGTTCTACGTTCTATCTCTAAGGTTTGTTTCCTCTTGATGTAGCCTTAAGCAAAGACTGGTGAATATCTCATTCAATGAAAGGCGTTGTTAGGTTGGCAAAAAACTACAGTCTCCTGTAATCTCAACATATATTTTTTCTTCCAACCTTCATGATACTTTCAATTAATGAGCAGTACACCAAACAAACTTGGATGCCCTAGTTTCGTTCTTCTAGGTTGAAGCATTCGTTTCCAGTAACAGTTTGAATTTTTAGGTTTCACTCTGTTTTCTCCTATATTGACAGATGCAGTTCGAACTCTAAATCAACACAGTTTGTGCTAGCTTCTTGAAACTTGACACAATACAGTAGTTCTACGTTCTATCTCTAAGGTTTGTTTAATCTTGATGTAGTCTTAAGCAAAGACTGGTGAATATCTCATTCAATGAAAGGCGTTGTTAGGTTGGCAAAAAACTACAGTCTCCTGTAATCTCAACATATATTTTTTCTTCCGACCTTCATGATACTTTCAAGTAATGAGCAGTACACCAATCAAACTTGGATGCCCAAGTTTCGTTCTCCTAGGTTGAAGCATTCGTTTGCAGTAACAGTTTGAATTTTTTGGTTTCACTCTGTTTTCTCCTATATTGACAGATGCAGTACGAACTCTAAATCAACACGGTTTGTGCTGGCTTCTTGAAACTTGACACAATACAGTAGTTCTACGTTCTATCTCTAAGTTTAGTTTCCTCTTGATGTAGCCTAATGCAGGGACTGCGAATAACACTTATATGGAAAGGGGTTGCCAAACTTCCAAACACTAGAGTCTCCTGAAATCTCAACATATATTTTTTCATCCAATCTTCATGATACATTCACGTAATGATCAGTACACCAATCCCACTTGGATTCCCAAGTTTCGTTCTCCTAGATTGAAGCATTCGTTTCCAGGAACAGTTTGAATTTTTAGGTTTCACTCTGTTTTCTCCTATATTGACAGATGCAGTACGAACTCTAAAACAACACGGTTTGTGCTAGCTTCTTGAAACTTGACACAATACAGTAGTTCTACTTTCTGTCTCTAAGGTTTGTTTCCTCTTGATGTAGCCTTAAGCAGAGACTGGAGAATAACTCATTCAATGAAAGGCGTTGTTAGGCTGCCAAAAAACTACAGTCTCCTGTAATCTCAACATATATTTTTTCTTCCGACCTTCATGATACTTTCAAGTAATGAGAAGCACACCAATCAAACTTGGATGCCCTAGTTTCGTTCTTCTAGGTTGAAGCATTTGTTTGCAGTAACAGTTTGAATTTTTAGGTTTCACTCTGTTTTCTCCTATATTGACAGATACAGTTCGAACTCTAAATCAACACAGTTTGTGCTAGCTTCTTGAAACTTGACACAATACAGTAGTTCTACGTTCTATCTCTAAGGTTTGTTTCCTCGTGATGTAGTCTTAAGCAAAGACTGGTGAATATCTCATTCAATGAAAGGCGTTGTTAGGTTGGCAAAAAACTACAGTCTCCTGTAATCTCAACATATATTTTTTCTTCCGACCTTCATGATACTTTCAAGTAATGAGCTGTACACCAATCAAACTTCTATACCCAAGTTTTGTTCTCCTAGGTTGAAGCATTCATTTGCAGTAACAGTTTGAATTTTTAGGTTTCACTCTCTTTTCTCCTATATTGACAGATGCAGTTCGAACTCTAAATCAAACACGGTTTGTGCTAGCTTCTTGAAACTTGACACAATACAGTAGTTCTACGTTCTATCTCTAAGGTTTGTTTCCTCTTGATGTAGCCTTAAGCAAAGACTGGTGAATATCTCATTCAATGAAAGGCGTTGTTAGGTTGGCAAAAAACTACAGTCTCCTGTAATCTCAACATATATTTTTTCTTCCGACCTTCATGATACTTTCAATTAATGAGCAGTACACCAAACAAACTTGGATGCCCTAGTTTCGTTCTTCTAGGTTGAAGCATTCGTTTAGAGTAACAGTTTGAATTTTTAGGTTTCACTCTGTTTTCTCTTATATTGACAGATGCAGTTCGAACTCTAAATCAACACAGTTTGTGCTAGCTTCTTGAAACTTGACACAATACAGTAGTTCTACGTTCTATCTCTAAGGTTTGTTTCCTCGTGATGTAGTCTTAAGCAAAGACTGGTGAATATCTCATTCAATGAAAGGCGTTGTTAGGTTGGCAAAAAACTACAGTCTCCTGTAATCTCAACATATATTTTTTCTTCCGACCTTCATGATACTTTCAAGTAATGAGCTGTACACCAATCAAACTTCTATACCCAAGTTTTGTTCTCCTAGGTTGAAGCATTCATTTGCAGTAACAGTTTGAATTTTTAGGTTTCACTCTCTTTTCTCCTATATTGACAGATGCAGTTCGAACTCTAAATCAAACACGGTTTG